>NW_027222743.1:0-91000 GCF_030179895.1 Drosophila kikkawai
ATTAGGGGAAAATTAAAAATTAAAAATATAGCCGCATGATCTTAATTTGTTTGTTTGTTGTGTTTTTTTTTTTTGATTAATATTTAAAATATGTAGAAGTTATTTAAATTTTTTTTTTTTTAGTTACGTTTTCATATTTGATATTAATTATACAGCTACATATTATTTATTTTATTTTACTGTGTTTTAGTTTTTTGTTTAGTTTTAAAATTTTTTGTATTCTTACTGGCAACGAAACTTTGTATTGCAGTGTACGATTTTAGTTGGATTTGCTAAGCTCACGCTCTTGTTTTTTTTTTCCTAGCATATTCACTGCTCATATGCAGCACCATCACTACCACTGTCATTGTTTTTACACCGTTTACATCTCTTACATGCCTATTTTAAATTTTATTTCTTATCCGATTTGAGGCACTTCAATAATAATTCATTTCATGATTTGGCAATAATGACGAGGTTTCGAGAGGGTTTAACTCTACTGGTATTTAATAAAAAAAAATAAGATTTATATATATGTATTTACACTATTCTGCATGTTTTTTTTCTGTTTTGAGGTCGGGTTTTTTTCTTAAGATTTTACATTTTAACTAGTCGTGTATTTTATGAGTTGTTTTAACCTATTTCCTCGTCTTCGTTAACTTTTAATTTGTCACTAGATTTTAAGGGTTTTTAATTTTAAATTTTTTTTTTTTGAAATCTGCACTGTTTCACACGTTTATTTTTGGGTCACTTTTTGTGGGTTTTTCTGTGCTCCAAGCTGCTGCGAACTCCAAATAAATTTTCCCCAGCAGAGATAACTGCTCCAGCCGCCTTTTTTTGGCCGGCGCTGAATAGCGTAACCAATCTGCTCTGCTGCCTCGTTTAGCCAGTGCTTCTTTTTCTTGTATTTTTGTTCTGCTCAATCGACCTAGCGATTTCTTGGCAGCCGGTAGATTGGCGTTTGTTGATGGCCTTTTTCAACCGATGCCGAAATAGCAGTGGGATTAGGGTCCGGAGCACATGTGCATATGCTCACTTGTATATTTTCCCTGCTGGGTTCGGGACCAACTTCTCAGCTTGACGACTCCAATAGAAAAAGATCGAAGCCAGAAGCTGGAAACCCGAAGAACCCTTCACCGATTTGCACTTCGGTATTCACCAGCTGGTGGTTTCAACTGTCATTTTTTTGGACGTTGCCAGATAAGGGGTCGATACTAATTATCGCTACTATTTTTAGGCGCGTATCATTTTAATTTCAAAACAAGAAAGGAAGCTAACTTCGGCACGCCGAAGTTTTTATACCCTTGCAGATTGTTTTTGATGTTTGTATTATAGACTTAAATGCTGAAAACACACACAAAACAGAGTTTTATTACATTTTACCTAGACTTATTATGTTTACAGTTTGACGGTTACAGTTTTACACTCCCAGCCTTACATTTTCTCTACATCTACCGATCGCTTCTATGGCAGCTATATGATATAGTTGTCCGTATTTATGTAATTTATACCATAATTCTAGAATAATAAAAAAAGCTTATATCTCAGAGTAGATAAACATACGTTGGAAAACAACGAAGCTATAATTTTTTTCCTATTTATTTCTCGATCGTTCCTATGGCAGCTATATCATATATTCGTCCGATTTTCATAAAATTTTTACCAAAATTCTATAATAATATAGAATGGCTATATCTAAAAAATTGTGCAAAAATATTGAAAAACAGCAAAGTTATAATTTTTTTTCTAAAAATTTATCGAACATTTGTATAGCAGCTATATGATATAGTCGTCCGATCCGGCCCGTTCCGACATATATAGCAGTGAGAGTATATAGAAGACTATATGCAAAGTTTCATTCAGATAGCTTTAAAACTGAGGGACTAGTTTGCGTAGAAACAGACAGACGGACAGACGGACAGACAGACAGACGGACAGACAGACAGACGGACAGACGGACAGACGGACATGGCTAGATCGACTCGGCTGTTGATGCTGATCAAGAATATATATACTTTATAGGGTCGGAAACGTCTCCTTCACTGCGTTGCAAACTTCTGACTGAAATTATAATACCCTGCAAGGGTATAAAAATACTAAAAAGTTTTTATATGGGTCCATTACAGCTGTGAACTATGCAAATGTATTAGACGTGTAAAAACTAATATAAATATAAATTCTGAAGTGGAATCAGGCATTATTAGCTGAGTTGTGAACTTTTTGCTTACAAATTTACAATTGAGTATGCAAATGTATTAGCCTTCTAAAAACTAATCTAAGTACAAATTCTGCCGTGGATACATGCATTATTAGCGAAGCTGTGAACTTTTTGTTTAGAAATGTACAATTGAGTATGCAAATGTATTAGAATTGTAGGAATTAATTTAAATATAAATTCTGCCGTGGATACATGCATTATTAGCTGAGATGTGAACTTTTTGTTTACAAATTTACAATTGAGAATGCAAATGTATTAGACGTGTAAAAACTAATATAAATATAAATTCCGAAGTGGATTCAGGCATTATTAGCTGAGTTGTAAACTTTTTGTTTACAAATTTACAATTGAGTATGCAAATGTATTAGCCGTGTAAAAACTAATATAAGTACAAATTCTGCCGTGGATACATGCATTATTAGCTGAGTTGTGAACTTTTTGTTTTCAAATTTACAATTGAGTATGCAAATGTATTAGCCGTGTAAAAACTATTATAAATACACATTCTGAAGTGGATGCAGACATTATTAGCTGAGTTATGAACTTTTTGTTTACAATTTACAATTGAGTGTGCAAATGTATAAGCCGTGTAAAAACTAATATAAGTACAAATTTGATTTGTAAACTTTTTGTTTACAAATTTACAATTGAGAATGCAAATGTATTAGCCTTCTAAAAACTAATATAAGTACAAATTCTGCCGTGGATACATTCATTATTAGCTAAGTTGTGAACTTTTTATTTTCAAATTTACAATTGAGTATGCAAATGTATTAGCCGTGTAAAAACTAATATAAGTACATATTCTGCCGTGGATACATGCATTATTAGCTGAGTTGTGAACTTTTTGTTTTCAAATTTACAATTGAGTATGCAAATGTATTAGCCGTGTAAAAACTATTACAAATACACATTCTGAAGTGGATACAGACATTATTAGCTGAGTTATGAACTTTTTGTTTACAATTTACAATTGAGTGTGCAAATGTATAAGCCGTGTAAAAACTAATATAAGTACAAATTTGATTTGTAAACTTTTTGTTTACAAATTTACAATTGAGAATGCAAATGTATTAGCCTTCTAAAAACTAATATAAGTACAAATTCTGCCGTGGATACATGCATTATTAGCTGAGTTGTGAACTTTTTGTTTTCAAATTTACAATTAAGTATGCAAATGTATAAGCCGTGTAAAAACTATTACAAATACACATTCTGAAGTGGATACAGACATTATTAGTTGAGTAATGAACTTTTGGTTACAAATTTACAATAGAGTATGCAAATGTATTAGCCATGTAAAAACTAATATAAGTACAAATTATAACGTGGATGCATTATTGCTGAGTTGTAAACTTTTTGTTTACAAATTTACAATTGAGTATGCAAATGTATTAGCCATGTAAAAACTAATAAATTTACAAATTCTGAAGTGGATATATGCACTATTATCTGAGTTGTGAACTTTTTGTTTACAAATTTACAATTAAGTATGCAAATGTATTAGAGGTGTAAAAACTAATATAAATATAAATTCTGAAGTGGATTCAGGCATTATTAGCTGAGTTGTGAACTTTTTGTTTACAAACATTTACAATTGAGTATGCAAATGTTTTAGCCTTCTAAAAACTAATCTAAGTACAAATTCTGCCGTGGATACATGCATTATTAGCGGAGTTGTGAACTTTTTGTTTACAAATTTACAATTGAGTATGCAAATGTATTAGCCATGTAAAAACTAATGTAAGTACAAATTATGCCGTGGATACATGCATTATTAGCTGAGTTGTGAACTTTTCGTTTACAAATTTACAATTCAGTATGCAAATGTATTAGACGTGTAAAAACTAATATAAATATAAATTCTGAAGTGGATTCAGGCATTATTAGCTGAGTTGTAAACTTTTTGTTTACAAATTTACAATTGAGTATGCAAATAAATGTATTAGCCTTCTAAAAACTAATATAAGTACAAATTCTGCCGTGGATACATGCATTATTAGCTGAGTTGTGAACTTTTTGTTTACAATTTACAATTGAGTGTGCAAATGTATAAGCCGTGTAAAAACTAATATAAGTACAAATTCTGCCGTAAATTGTTGCATTTCAAGTCGGAATGGGCTGGAGAGCTATCGATATATCGATAGAGATAGGGTCGGTAGGAACAGGGGGAGGCAGGGACTGGTGAGCGAACCGGGAAAAACCAAACTTAAGAGAAAGGGTTTTTACCCTTTTCACAAGGCCGTTGCACTGAGCGCCCCAAGATTACGGTAAGCCGAAAATGGGAACTCGGACAACGGAGCCTATATAGGGGGGCAGGAGACTGGAAGAGGGGGAGATTAGCGGGACGTCAGCCGGCGCGTTAGCATCTAGAAAAAGTGAAATTTAATATTTAAAAAAGAAAAACGTGAGTGAAGTGACGCGAAGGAAAATAGCCATAGTGATTGTCAAAGAAAATATATGGTTTTTTTCTTACAGCGTGGCCGTGACGAATAACACGGGCCACGGGTCTTTTTTTCTGTGTTCCTTGGTGTTGGTGCATTCGCGTCTCCGAGCGTTAGGTGGATTTTGTCTGGGCGAGACCTCACTTCCCGAGACCACCGCGCGACACCAGGTCCCAGCGCACCTGCACAGCAGCGGCCGCCGGCACAAGCCACCATCAGGCGAAACCGGGAGCAACCGGCAAACCCAACATAAACTGGAGGGCAGCGGTGAGTCCGTTCCGATTAAAATCGGCCGGCCCTAACCTAAGTGGTCGGAGTCATATATTTTCGCCGCCAATCCTGGCCGTAGTCTCTTCGCCTGGGTTTTGCATGCCCCATATCAATAGCCATTGATTCTCCGCAGCCGGAAATATAAGATATTGTGCATAAAACTTTGTTAATAGTTGTTAGTGTTTGATGTATTTTTTTTTTTTGTAAACTCACGTATCGCCGTAATTTGTCCTCTGCGTTGTCATAGTCCCTGGGTCCGGGATTTGTGCAACACAAGGCTGCAATAGGGCCGATTCGGGGTGAAGAAGCTGGACCAAAAATCGAAGTAGAACCCTCTCCCCTTTTATTTCTCTTGGAGCTCCAGTAGGGATATCAGGTTGGAAGTAGCAAATTATTTTGGCCAGGTTGTGGCCTGTTGCGTGTTAGCGGAGCGCCGCTTCTCCTCCGCGATATCTGGAAACAATTGCTTGGCAGCCTTGGCGCGAGCGCATCCCTGGCTGAGGCCACGCTCTTGTAACGTGCGGGTGAGGTGTGACAAAGGAAGAAAATATATTACTGGTCTTCGGGGCTTCTCTCTCTTTCTCACTCTCTTCGGGTCCGGAAGAATGACGGGCGGAATCCTTTTGTGCCTTAGCTCTTGGGCGTTTGGGGTGGGTTTTTGCCATTTCCATTCCACATTCACATAACCTTTAATTTTTAGGATTCCTACTGACACTATAAACAGGAGCTCAACTCCATGAAGTAAACCAAATCAACCAATACTAAAAGCAAACACATTGGAAAAAAATAACTAGAATCGGACTGCGAACTATAGACGATTAGCAAGGTCTTAGGTGATATTTGACTCTCGCTGTCTGTACCCTACCCAACCATGATCTTCGAAGCGAAAAAAATTACGGAAGATCCCAAAACATTCCTCCGACGAGTTTTAAGTTGCCATGTCAATCCAGAACATAATAAAATTTAGCACATCATGATTTCAATTCTCCATATTTTAATTCGTAATCGTTAACAATATATTCCATTGCCTAAACACAACAAAACTCAAGTCTGAATAAATGAACAAATCCATTATCCGGAAATAATTCCAAAAATGATCGAATTCTAAAGTTTTATCCCTTTTATTCTTACAATGTAGTCCCTAAAGCTACTAAATTAAACCTAAACGAAAAATTGTTAATACATAATAAATTTTAATTCATGTTGTTTTGTTGTATAGGATTATTGAAAATAAAGGGAATTATTAATTTACGAAAATTCTTTTTCTTTTAGCGTAGTTTACATTTTTTAAAGGTTGTTGTTGAATTATTTATTTACCTATAATAATTTTAGTTTGCTTTAGCTTTGCATATTGATTGTGATTTTATTTTGTTATTTATTTAATTTATATATATAGATTTTTTCTTCTGTCTATTTTTCTTCAGTGTAGGCTCATTATTGTTTATAAAAGGACAGCTGGGTATGCGCGAAAGGTGCGAGATAAAGTAGAAAATTTTTAAAGGCTACATTTAAAAAAATTAATAATAATTTTAATTAAAAAAAATGATCTATGGCATTTTAAATTGGTTGACTATATTACGATTATTTTATTTCCTTACTTTTATTGTTTCAATATGTATTTCTAATAATTTTGTTATATATATATATATTTTTTTTTTATATAGACTATATTTTAATTAATTAATTTTTTTTTTCTGTGTATCAAAATAATTATTTCATTATTTATTATTAGTACTTAATTCACGCAATATTTTGGAGAAGATAATTTCAACTTAAAGCTAGCATATATATATATATATATTTTTTTTTTTTTTGTTTAAGGCATTACTCACACGTTTACTTTTCCATCGTTGAAAGGCCTTCCAGCGGGGTTACATGATGATCATAAGGCTTAAGGGGGGCAAAAGCTTTAAAAAATTGAATTTAACTTCTCATATGTAATATTTTTTTTTTTTTAATTACTAAAACTTTAAGTTAGCGGAAGAATGGAAAAAAAATTTCTATCGACTTTAATTTGGCATTTTAATTTAATTTAATTCTAGGTCATTTCTACGTCGCAACACTCTCTTTACTTTTTATGCATTTGCCGAGCAAAAGAGAATAAAAGAAAATCAAATGCAAAACAAGCTTAGAAAAACAACAACCACTCTTTTACAACAAAACCCTTTTCCTAAAACGCGTGGTGCGATCGCTGCCTCCGCCTTATCATTCCTCTGCTCTGCCTCTGCCGGCGTCGCTGGACCAAGCGCTACCGCTGCCCTGTGCTTTTCGCTGCTGGGGACAGGTGCGGATTTAGGGGCTGGCCAGGTGCGGATTTCGGGTTGACTTTTCCTCAAACCGGGATCCAAATGGACGGTTTTCCTCACTTAAGATTTTTCCAATGTAATTTTCTTCTTTTCCCGTAGTTGGGAGAGTTTTTCAGCTTCCAAAGGCAACACTAATATGAAATAAATTTGGCGTTAGAAAAACGCAATTTAATTCTGCCGTTTAAAAAAAAACACATACCTTTCAGAAAAGGCTGCAAGGGTTATTTGCAGTTTTCCGGACCGTTCGCCCGGGAGTTTTCTTTGGCCAACTCGAAGTTGAAGCCAAGAAGAAAATTTGTCTCCCAAAACTGAAAGCACTTTTCCAACCGTTGGCACAATTTATTAAATAAAGCGCTTGGGCGCAATTTATTTACGCTCTGGGGCGCAATAATAATTGTGTATAAAAAAAATGTGCGCAAACGGATGTAACCTGAATTTTTTTATTTTTCACTGCACAAAACACAAGATCGATGTCTGCGGAGTTTTATTATATTGGCCGGAAAAGATCGAATAAAGCCGCGTGGGTGGTTTATATAGATAAGCTCAGAAAGCTTTATCTGGACCAAAGTTGGCTGCGCTTATCAATGCACCTGCATTAAGAGAGCAAGCTTAAGATAAGCCATTTTTTTCAGCGATGCCAGATTTTAATATAGCTAATTTTTTTAATTCAGCTATTATAAAAAACTTTTGAAGCTTTTAAATATTCGTTTTAAAAATTCGAACTCCTGGCCGTTACACCACCCGATAATATTCCTTCTTTTAGATGTAATATTAGCGGGAATTAGTTTCGGATGTCCTTCGCATGGAAGGTTCCTAT
The DNA here is from genome assembly GCF_030179895.1 of Drosophila kikkawai. Lineage (NCBI taxonomy): Eukaryota > Metazoa > Arthropoda > Insecta > Diptera > Drosophilidae > Drosophila > Drosophila kikkawai. Next base: position 8,035 of record NW_027222743.1, read on the forward strand.
TTCTCTTCCTTGTAAATTCTCGATTTGGTAGATTGGTTTTCACTGTATTTGTTCTTTAAGGCTACGTAAAAATCTTCTAAGAACGCGTTTGCTTGATGGTCGATTACTGGGCTCATCTCTATCTCTGCAATATCTTGTTCACAGAGTCTGGATAAAGCATCAGGGACGACGTGGTCCTTTCCTTTCCTATGCAGGAAGGAAAATTTAAATTGCTGCAACCTGAATATCCATCTTGCAAGTCTGCCTGAGACATTTTGTTGACGCATTAGCCAAAGTAAGCTAGAATGGTCTGTTACAACTTCGAACTCTTGAAGCTCTAGGTAGCAACGAAATTTCTCAATGGCTAACACAACTGCTAGACATTCACGTTCAGTAACGCTATAATTGCGTTGAGCTCGACTCAATTTTTTTGACATAAATGCAATGGGCTTCTCCGCTCCATCTTCTGACAATTGAACTAACACGGCGCCTATTCCAAAATCGCTGGCATCGCAATGAAGGTAAAACTTCTGGCGAAAATCTGGATTCGTTAGAACAGGGGCTGAAGTCAAAACTTCTTTTAGCTTGTCCATTGCTATTTGAGCTTCGGAGGTCCATTCAAATTTTAACTTTTTTGACAACAAATCCGTGATTGGACAAGTTAGATCCGCAAAATTAGGGATAAAACGACGGTACCAACCACAAACTCCTAAAAATCCTCGTACCTGTTTCAGATTCTTTGGCGATGGCCAATTAACAATACAGGATACTTTTGCAGGGTCAGTGCAAATGCCACCACTACCTATGACATAGCCTAAGTAGTTGATGCTTGTAACACAAAATTGACTTTTAGCCAGTGTGACGTAATTACGCCGTTGAAAGGGGAAAACATAAACTGGGTATCGTTGTTCTCGATCATACCTCCGAGTGTTAACCACATTCAGGCTTGTCGACCCTTAACCATCAGCTGAGCGGGACCCATTGATTCCTAGCTCTAGCGGGAGATGTGGGGGGGGTTTTTGCTGCGGATAAGGATTGTTACGTCAAAGGTTTTATTATAGAGTCCCTTCTGAATCTACACAATGAGACGATCCTCATACAAAACAATTGTCTCATAATTAGTAAGATATGAAACAAGGCAAAACTAAACTGCGAGAAAACAAGAAAGGAAGCTAACTTCGGCACGCCGAAGTTTGTATACCCTTGCAGATTGGTTTTGATGTTTATATTATAGAGTTTCATTCCATTTTACCTATACTTATTATGATTACAGTTTGACAGTTACCGTTTTACATTCCCAGCTTTACATATTTTATGCATTTACCGATCGCTTCTATGGCAGCTATATGATATAGTTGCCCGATTTTTATGAAATTTATACCAAAATTCTAGAATAATAAAAAAAGCTTATATCTCAGAGTAGATAAAAATACGTTGAAAAACAACGAAGCTATAATTTTTTTCCTATTAATTTCCTGATCGGTCCTATGGCAGCTATATCATATAGTCGTCCGATTTTCATAAAATTTTTACCAAAATTCAGAAATAATATAAAATGGCCATATCTTGAAAATGGTGCAAAAATGTTGAAAAACAGCAAAGTTATAATTTTTTTTCGAAAAATATATCGAACATTTGTATGGCAGCTATATGATATAGTCGTCCGATCCGGCCCGTTCCGACATATATAGCAGTGAGAGCATATAGAAGACTATATGCAAAGTTTCATTCAGATAGCTTCAAAACTGAGGGACTAGTTTGCGTAGAAACAGACAGACAGACAGACGGACAGACGGACAGACAGACAGACGGACAGACGGACAGACAGACAGACGGACAGACGGACATGGCTAGATCGACTCGGCTGTTGATGCTGATCAAGAATATATATACTTTATAGGGTCGGAAACGTCTCCTTCACTGCGTTGCAAACTTCTGACTGAAATTATAATACCCTGCAAGGGTATAAAAATTGAGAAACGAGAAAGCACGAATACGTATTTGAGCCTGCAGGGGTGGCCTTGGCTGTTGTTCGCCACACCCTATATCTTTACCCTCCCAACCATGGTCCTTCTTGTAATCGTTAGCGAAAGACCCCAAAAGTATTTACGTATACATCAGTTTGTTAGTCTCCCATGCCATAAGTAAGAAACCTTAAAAATTCATCATCATTATAATAATTTTTATACCCTTGCAGGGTATTATAATTTCAGTCAGAAGTTTGCAACGCAGTGAAGGAGACGTTTCCGACCCTATAAAGTATATATATTCTTGATCAGCATCAACAGCCGAGTCGATCTAGCCATGTCCGTCTGTCCGTCTGTCCGTCTGTCCGTCTGTCCGTCTGTCCGTTTCTACGCAAACTAGTCCCTCAGTTTTAAAGCTATCTCAATGAAACTTTGCATATAGTCTTCTATATACTCTCACTGCTATATATGTCGGAACGGGCCGGATCGGACGACTATATCATATAGCTGCCATACAAATGTTCGATATATTTTTAGAAAAAAAATTATAACTTTGTTGTTTTTCAACATTTTGGCACCATTTTTTAGATATGACCATTTTATATTATTTTTGAATTTTGTTAAAAATTTTATGAAAATCGGACGACTATATCATATAGCTGCCATAGGAACGATCGGGAAATTAATAGAAAAAAAATTATATATTCGTTGTTTTTCAACGTATTTTCATCTACTCCGGGATATAAGCTTATTTTATTATTCTAGAATTTTGGTATAAATTTCAAAAAAATCGGACAACTATATCATATAGCTGCCATATAAACCGATCGGTAGATGTATACAAAATGTAAAGCTGGGAATGCAAAACTGTAACTGTCAAACTGTAAACATAATAAGTATAGGTAAAATGTAATGAAATAATATCTGCAAGGGTATACAAACTTCGGCGTGACGAAGTTAGCTTCCTTTCTTGTTAATAATCAAACAAAAATTCCTTTTCCATATTTTTCAGTGTACATATCTCCAATTAACAATAATAAACGAAGTCCTAATATAATTATTTTTCTTCACTCATGTCTACTAGATTTCAATGCTTAATTTATTTATTTATTAATTTCTAAACCCTATCCTTACATAGCCTATTTTATTGACTTATGTTAATATAATTATTTATTTAATCATTTAAATTTTTTTCAGTGTCATTTTTAATTCTATTTTGTTTCGTTTAAAACAATGATAATGGTAAGGTGGTGCCTAATTATGATGCTATAAAATATTATGAAAATATAACTATGTCCATTTAATTGTTTTTATTTTTTGTTGTTTTTTTTTTGTTGTTTTGGGTCTACATAATTTTATTTATTTATTATTCGATTTTTTGTTAAGCTTCAACAACCTACATCGCACAATTACAATAAAACAGTTTCTATTGCTGAAAAAGAAAATATGTATATGCAAAATAACAAAATAATTAGGTTTTAATTTTCTCAGTGTAGCGCATGTTTTGGCTTTACATTTAAATGCTTTAAATTTACGATGATAACATGAATCAGAATAAAAAAGAGGAATTGGAAAAATAACAAAAATCAATCGATGCTGATAAGCATTAAAGCCTGTACACTGGGCGACATAAGTTGTTTTCTGTGTTCACTCACCCACTTTGTTGTTCTCGAAGAAGGCCTTCTTGTCGATGAGGTTTTGGTGTGTATTAGGGAAAAATTAAAAATTAAAAATATAGCCGCATAATCTTAATTTGTTTGTTTGTTTTGTTTTGTTTTTTTTTTTATTGATATTTAAAATATGTAGAAGTTATTTAAAAATTTTTTTTTTCAGTTACGTTTTCATATTTGATATTAATTATACAGTTACATATTATTTATTTTATTTTACTGTGTTTAGTTACGTTTTAATTTGTTTTTTGTATTCTTACTGGCAACGAAACTTTTTATTGCACTGTACGATATTAGTTGGATTTGCTAAGCTCACGCTCTTGTTTTTTTTTTCCTATCATATTGACTGCTCATATGCATCACCATCACTACCACTGTCATTGTTTTTACACCGTTTACATCTTTTACATGCCTATTTTAAATTTTATATTTCTTATCGGATTTGAGACACTTCATAATTTCATGATTTGGTAAAAATGACGATGTTTTCGATATGGTTTTAACTCTATTGGTTTTTAATTGAACAACAAAAAAAATAAGTTTTATATATATGTTTTTACACTATTCTGCATGTTTTTTTTTTCGCTTTGAGGTCGGGTTTTGAAGATTTTACATTTTAACTAGTCGTGTATTTTATGAGTTGTTTTAACCCATTTCCGCGTCTTCGTTAACTTTTAATTTATCACTAGATTTTAAGGGTTTTTAATTTTTTTAATCTGCAATGTGTTTCACACGTTTATTTCTTTTTGGGTCACTTTTTGTGGGTTTTTCTCTGCTCCAAGCTGCTGCGAACTCCAAATAAATTTTCTCCAGCAGAGATAGCTGCTCCGGCCGCCTTTTTTTGGCCGGCGCTGAATAGCGTAACCAATCTGCTCTGCTGCCTCGTTTAGCTACAGGAATTAAAATAATTAATCTTGTGCCAACGAGCCCAGGAATTTTTTAGAAATATTTACCCAGTGCTTCCTTTTCTTGTATTTTTTCTGCTCAATCGACCTAGCGATTTCTCGCCGTGTAGTCGAAGAAAATAAGCGTGACCTACACGTGCAAAGAAAATATTATTATATGTCGATCGGCTTGGACATTTTTTTATAAAAAATATTTACCTTGCCGACACGGCAATCTTTGGCAGCCGGTAGATTGGCGTTTGTTGATGGCCTTTTTCAACCGATGCCGAAATAGCAGTGGGATTAGGGTCCGGAGCACATGTGCATATGCTCTCTTGTATATTTTCCCTGCTGGGTTCGGGACCAACTTCTCAGCTTGACGACTCCAATAGAAAAGATCGAAGCCAGAAGCTGGAGACCCGAAGAACCCTTCACCGATTTACACTTCGGTATTCACCAGCTGGTGGTTTCAACTGTCATTTTTATGACGCTGCCAGATAAGAGGTCGATACTAATTATCGCTACTATTTTTAGGCGCGTATCATTTTAATTTAAAAAAAAAATACTAAAAAAAAAAAGTTTTTCTATGGGTCCATTACGCCAGGTTAAGAGTAAGATTAGCTCTTCGAAATTGTTCTGCAAGCCTGACCAAAACTTCAATGTGAGAAGAAAAGTCTTCTGAGACGACACAAAGGTCATCCAGGTAACCAAATACACAATAGCGAAGATCAGGTGGAATAATCTGATCCATTAATCTACACATTGTAGATGGGGCATTACATAATCCAAACGGCATTACTTTAAACTGGTATATTGGGCGACCAGGGACAGTAAAAGCTGTTAGGGCTTTAGACTCAGGACTCAGCTGAATTTGCCAATATGCATCCTTGAGGTCTAGTTTTGAAATAATGTTTGCTTTCGGCAACCGAGAAAAAATACCATCGATGCTGGGTAAAGGATAAGCATCCTTCTGGGTTGCATCGTTTAGTTTTCGGGCGTCCAGACAAAGTCTTACTTTGTTTGGTTTAACTACAAGTCTCATTGGGGAACTCCAGGCGCTACTAGAGGGCTCAATCACATCCAATTTCAACATGCGATCAATCTCTTCATATAACAGTTTCTCTACAGCTGGACTTACTGGATAAAATCGTTGCTTTACTGGTTTTGCGTTGCCAACTTCGATATGGTGTTCAATCAACGAGGTACGACCTAATGTCTCAGACACTTTTGGAAAAAGGTCTTTTACTACATCAAGTTTTTGAATCTCTTTGCGACTCAATGGATAAGCATTTGCCACAGATTCATAGGTTATATTATCTGTCTCTAACGAACCGATAATATTGGGTGCTAATTCAAGCGTCTTCCAAAAATCGTGGCCTAATATCAATTTCTGCTTAAGGCTTGGAATGATATATAGTTTAATGGGTCGTTTGAAAGTTTTGTAGTGCATATCTACTTCCAATAATCCTATAATAGATTGGTTTTCTCCACCAGCAGTTTTTGCGCTGGATTTTATTTGCTTAAATTGGGGAAACTTAGAAAAGTCAACACTGGCCAATTCCGCTCCTATGCAGCTTATATTTGCTCCTGTGTCTAGTAAACCTAATTCGGTGTAATTCAAAAATGACACTTCAGCGTAACTTCTCAGATCAGTTGAATTATTAAAAATAGTAGAGATCTGCAGTTTCTTATTTTTCTTAATTTCAGCATAATATGATTTTAATCTAAGAGTGCGTCTAATCGCATTTTCTTTGAATATACGACGTCTGACTCTAGTATAATTGTCTAATCTATCTTGGTAAGATCTATGTCTTAATGGAATATTAGATAGATTTGGTTCTGACTTTTCAGAAATAGTGGATAGAATCGATTCAGAAGAATCACTTGCCAATTTTTCAGCAGTGAACCATTCTGGTCTCGAGACTTTATTAAACAATGCTTGATCAGGTTGGATTACATTGCTAGGGGGCTCCTTATGTTGTGGGATGCCCCCGCTCGGCGGTTTCCCGATTTCTTTTGCAGGCAGGTTGGGCACTGTGGCTTATACACATTAACCTTTCCACAGCCGTAACAAAATATACGCGGTGGGGACTTACAATTTTCCCAAATGTGACCTACTTCTTCGCAATTCCAACACTTGAAATTGGCTTTCGAGTTATCTACCGCGTCTACTTCCGCATTGAATTGGGAATCTTCTACTTCATTCGAAATATTCTCTTCCAAAGCATGTATTTGACGACGATTAGTTAACTGTTTCGATTTAGACCCGGATTCATAACGAGCGTTTATCTCATAAAATAAGTTTTCTCTCATTTGAACCAAGCGACGTAACTGTCCTACTGAATGTACGGGATGGTATAATAATTTGTCCCTAGTTTCAGGAAGCAGATTACTCTTTAAAATTTCCACCAGCTCTTCTTCTTCAAGCCTAAGTGAAGCGTTATCGATTAGAGTCACTACAGACTCATAGAAGGACGAAAAACTTTCTCCATGTTTTTGTTTGCGCGCTCTGATTAGTTCCATACTCATAAAGTCGGATCGATAATCTTTATAATGTTGACGAAGAGAGGCGTAAATATCTGACCAAATAATTTGATCGACTTGTTTATGGTATCTCCAATACCATGATTTAGCTTTCCCAGTAAATAATACATGTATATGATCACACATATTTGAGAAATCCCTTTCCAGTGTTTTCTTAGTAAGTGAAGAGATTCTGTAAATGAATTCTTCAACTCCTAATCCATCTGCGGATCCATCAAAGGATACACCCCATTTCTGCATGATATCTATGGTCTGTCGAGAATGGCCTGAGGAACTACTAGATGCAGGTGATGCTCTACTCCCTGTTACAACTGAAGGGTTGCGTTGTGGTGTTTGGTTAACATTCAAGGAAGCCATAACTCTACTGATCGTCTGTTCTATCATCTCTTGAATGGTATTGTAGTCTACAGGTTGACTGCGACGATTATTAGGGGGACGGTTTTGCCTATTGCTACGAGGCCTACCTCTAGAAGGTCTTTCAGCAATGACCTCTCCCTGATTGGTGCTGTTACTACCATCTAAGGCTTGAGGACTAACCTCTCCTACGTGTTCAACTGGAGGGTTTTGAATTGAATTGACATTCGGATTTTCTGCTAAAGCTAGAGCTCTAGCGCTTCGCGTCATAACACCTCGCGTATCTCGTACCGCGGAAGGTGCAGGTTGCTGAGGTCTGGGTGGCGAACAATTGCCTACCACGACCCTAAGTTCATCTCGAATAATGGCGACACTACAAATACTGCATACTGTATTTTCTGTGAACCAGGCTTCTACACAATTTTTATGAAACACATGTCCACACGTGAGTAAATAACACGGATTGGTGTTATCCAATATTGTGGCGCATAATAAACAGTTATTTTCCCTCAACGCTGATGAGGCGCGTGGCGGAGTATTTACAACTGGCATTTTCAATTTTCTAACTTCTGGATTTGACTTAATTTGGCAACAAAAAAAAACTCGGAGTAAATAACCTAGCTTGCAGTATCCGATAAGGAATTTACGTTTTTCTGGGCTATTGAAACTAAACTGAAATGAGACTAAATACTTGATTTACAATCTTACTAGCGGTTTCCATTCGGCACGTAAAGCGATGTAGCATTTAAACGAGTTCCAGACAACAGTTACCTAAGTGCAAAAATAAACAAATTGTATCTCGAAATTCAGGTGTGTCTTTGGGGTCTCAGGATCGTTAAATTTTCATCATGAAGAAAGGGTTCAACCTAACGCGATAATCGAGTACTGGCATCTGATCTCAGCCGAATGCGCAATATTCTCCAAAACTATCTTCGTCAAATAACGACTTCACATCTTCCGAAATTAACTAATTGAACTCCAAATCACGAAGTAACACGAGCAATTTTTTTGATGAGCATGAACCCAAGTTCTTAACTGTATAAGACCCATTGGAATTCTACATTTTCTTCAACGATACGCTCTTTCCCTGGTTCTCGTACGTTATCCCGTCTGAATAAACATATTCGTAGGCCAGTGAACAGACTTCCCTCCTAGAATACTATTTAGCGTTATTAAGTCCTATCAGATCTAACTTACTTCAGCTGTAGTACTACTAGAAACTCGAACAAAATATACTCAACAAAAATATTTTGGGGGGGACCAAAAAGTATATGTACCGTTTTTCCTGCCTCACATTCGGGGCAAAAGAAATCTATACAACGTTCCTCCCCGCCCCACGTTCGGGCGCCAAAAAGTATATGTACCGTTTTTCCTGCCTCACATTCGGGGCAAAAGAAATCTATACAACGTTCTTCCCCGCCCCACGTTCGGGCGCCAAAAAGTATATGTAACGTGCGGGTGAGGTGTGACAAAGGAAGAAAATATATTACTGGTCTTCGGGGCTTCTCTCTCATTCTCACTCTCTTCGGGTTCGGAAGAATGACGGGCGGAATCCTCTTGTGCCTTAGCTCTTGGGCGTTTGGGGTGGGTTTTTGCCATTTCCATTCCACATTCACATAACCTTTAATTTTTAGGATTCCTACTGACACTATAAACAGGAGCTCAACTCCATGAAGTAAACCAAATCAACCAATACTAAAAGCAAACACATTGGAAAAAAATAACTAGAATCGGACTGCGAACTATAGACGATTAGCAAGGTCTTAGGTGATATTTGACTCTCGCTGTCTGTACCCTACCCAACCATGATCTTCGAAGCGAAAAAAATTACGGAAGATCCCAAAACATTCCTCCGACGAGTTTTAAGTTGCCATGTCAATCCAGAACATAATAAAATTTAGCACATCATGATTTCAATTCTCCATATTTTAATTCGTAATCGTTAACAATATATTCCATTGCCTAAACACAACAAAACTCAAGTCTGAATAAATGAACAAATCCATTATCCGGAAATAATTCCAAAAATGATCGAATTCTAAAGTTTTATCCCTTTTATTCTTACAATGTAGTCCCTAAAGCTACTAAATTAAACCTAAACGAAAAATTGTTAATACATAATAAATTTTAATTCATGTTGTTTTGTTGTATAGGATTATTGAAAATAAAGGGAATTATTAATTTACGAAAATTCTTTTTCTTTTAGCGTAGTTTACATTTTTTAAAGGTTGTTGTTGAATTATTTATTTACCTATAATAATTTTAGTTTGCTTTAGCTTTGCATATTGATTGTGATTTTATTTTGTTATTTATTTAATTTATATATATAGATTTTTTCTTCTGTCTATTTTTCTTCAGTGTAGGCTCATTATTGTTTATAAAAGGACAGCTGGGTATGCGCGAAAGGTGCGAGATAAAGTAGAAAATTTTTAAAGGCTACATTTAAAAAAATTAATAATAATTTTAATTAAAAAAAATGATCTATGGCATTTTAAATTGGTTGACTATATTACGATTATTTTATTTCCTTACTTTTATTGTTTCAATATGTATTTCTAATAATTTTGTTATATATATATTGTAAGGATGCTATGGCCAGGATAATAACTCAGTCGGCCCAGGAGTCCTCTACAGAAAATATTTATAATTTTACGGAGACAGGTAGGAGAAAGGACGGGCCCGAAGGCCGGTATGTTTATTTGGGTGCGAAAAGGGGGAGGCGATGGTCAGGAAAAGCTTCCGAAATCCGGGCAACCGGCTCCGTAGTCCGATTGCCAGATCCGGGACGAGGGCGCATCTTCCGAAGTCGGACCGATCCCGCAAAACCGGGGTACCGGCGTTCCCTGATCTTCGAATGGGCGGCCCGAAATGAGAGCTGCCGGCCACGCAGTGCCATGTGCCGGCCGCTCCGGGTTCCTGAGAAGGGATGTCGAAACGGCGAGTCGATCCCGCAGGCCGAGTACCGTCCCGCCGCCTCTGGGTGAGATGGGGCCGCCCGGAATCGGAGGAGACCGGTCCCGCAAGCCGAGATCCAGTTTCCCCGATATGTCCGAACAAACGGGGTCCTAGTGGGGTGGGGAATCGTCCGGGAATCGGAGGAGACTGGTCCCGCAAGCCGAGATCCAGTTCCCCGATATGCCCGAACGAACGGGATCCGGGTGAGGGCCACCAGCCATGCAAAACCATGTGCCAGTCGCCCTGGGTGTCGGGGAAAAGGGCTCCAAAACGGAGAGGCGGTCCCGCAGGCCGAGTACCGCTTCGCCGCCTTGGCAGAGAGACTGTGGATGCCTAACCAGGAAGAAAACCGATCCCGCATGCCGGGGTACCGGCCCCTCCTCTAAGAGAAGGAGAAGCGAAGGGTTGCCGGCCACGCTGGCCATGTGCCGGTGGCCCTTGCTCTCCCGAAGTAATGGGGCGCCGAGAGGGTAAATAATATTCCGCGATTGAGTTCCATTATATGTCCAGAGTTTATTTTTACAAAAAAAATGTCGGCAAACCTAGCTGTTCCCTAGCGCACTCCGAGTTTTTTCCCCCCGCGGGGATGGCCCTTGGCCAGCTCACCGATACTTCACTCCAGCTCCATTTTTGGGGCACTTGGCCGGCGGCGTGGTTTTATTCCGATGTAATCCTGTAGCGCCGTGGCACGTCTGGTCCGTTGCTGGTGTTCTGAGAGAAGAGGCCGGGCTCGGCTTGCCGAGGCCCTTTTATAGGCCGCCGGCGATCGGTAGCGTCGTTTTACTTCGGGGAACTTCGGGTGAGCTTCGGGTGAACTTCGGCTGGCGTCATGGCCGCCGATCTGCTACTCGGGCCCTGTCGTGTCTGCCGACGCCATGCTTCGGCTGATCGGGCATGCTTCGGCTGATCGGGCCTTGTCGTCGGGTGTTTGCCGAAGACGGTTCGGCTGGCCGCCCTTCGGCTCGGTCGGCTGCCGGCTTCGGCTGCTCGTATGTTCGGCCGCTCTCGGCCGCTCGTTTCCTTCGGCTGTTCGTGGCCGCTCGTGTGTGTGTTCGGCCGCTCGTCGTCTCTTCGTCGTTTGTTCTCTTAAATCTAGTCCCTACTCCTAAATCCCTAACTTGGTGTGCCCTTCGTGGGTCTTAGTATTTAACACTTATGTCCTAATGCTTAATACTAAGTATAGATGTTCTTACGTACTAGGAAAAATGGACTTAAATACTAAGAAAATGAGCTTAAATATTATAAAAATGGAAATGATCTTACATACTACAAAACATGGTTGTGAGGCTTCCTCACACTCCATCCCTACCTCGGGGATGAGGAAGGACGGTGACGCGGTCTCCGCCGCGTGAGATCTGGACGCGGTACGTCGTGTCGCCTATCTCTATTAAATACCGCAGGTACTTGGTGACCGGCTGCTGGAGGCGCGCCTGCACCTGCGCGATGAGCTCGGCGGGGAGCCATCCACCCTGCGTGGTCCAGCCTGCAGGAGCGCGCACCCAGTCCTCCGGTTCGGGTTCGGGTTCCGAATCCGTCGATGCCTCCTCGTCCGAGTTTGGCTCTTCCTCAGGCCAAGGAGCGCGGCGTCGACGGCCTGCATTGCGCAGGATGCCGGAGCGGTCGTCGGTGGGCGCGTCCGGGTCGCGGTCTGCCGGGGCGCGGCGAAAACGCCAGCGGTATTCGTCCGTGGCGGGCAGTGGCCGTACCCTCTGTATCGGCCGGGGGGTGACCATGGTGCAGCCAGCGGTGACCTTGTCAGCGCTCCTCGGTGGAGGGACGCGCGTAGGTGCCGCTTGTAGCAGCCTCTCGGCGGCGGCTCGGGCTGTGGCTCGTCGGCTGGCGTCAGCGGATGTTGTGGGCCCCTCTGGTGAGGCCAACAGCTCTGCCAAGAGTGGCCCAAGGGTGGCGCGGGCGTCAGGTGGCCCCGAGCGAGGGGGTGTCCTCTGGCCGGTGGCGAGGTCGGGCGCGCTAGCGGCGGTACCGGCGTTGGTGTCGGCGTGAGGAAAAGTGGTGGGGGCCGTGTGGTTGCCCTGGCCAGTCGCGACACTGGTGCTGTGGTGTCCCTTGCTGCTGCCCCCAGTCCTGGCAAGGGTGGTTTTCCAGGGTGACGGCAGGCGGTCCGCCGGCAGCGATTCCGGAGACTCTCGCGTCCCCAAGGGGTGTCGCGTTGGTGGTCCCGGTGGCTGCTGCCGCGGCCGGTGATGCGCCCATGAGGCGGGCAGTGGTCCCGTTGGGATGGTGTCGTGGGTTGGCCGCGGCCTCCCCGGCGTTGTTTTCCTCGTCGGAGATGAGGATGGCGTCCTGCGCCAGATCTGGCTCCTCGTCTTCGCCGGAACTTATCTCCATGATCTCCTCCTCGGAGATGTCCTCGTAGACCGCTCCCAGGGTTCCGGGAACGGCTACGGGCGGATGCCGGGCGACCATCGGCTCGACAGTCGGTGGGGCGGCCGGCGGCTCGTGGCTGGCCAAGGCGGCCATCAGCTCCTCGAGTGAAGCGGCGGTCAGGGGCTCATTGGGGGCCACGGCGGTGGTCATGGGCTCGTCCTGAGCCAAAACGGAGGTCATGGGCTCGTCGGGAGCCAAAACGGTGGTCATGGACTCGTTGGGAGTCACAGCGGCGGTCACGGGCTCGTCGGTAGCCAAAGCGGTGGTCATGGGCTCGTCCGAGGCCAAAACGGTGGTCATGGACTCGTTGGGAGTCACAGCGGCGGTCACGGGCTCGTCGGTAGCCAAAGCGGTGGTCATGGGCTCGTCCGAGGCCAGAGTGATGACCATGAGCCCGTTGTTGGCGATAGGGGTGGTCAGGTCGGAGATCCTTAGTGCGGCCATCGACTCATCGGGAGCCCCGGTGGCAGGCGGACTGGGGTTTCTGCCCCGTCCGGGTAGCGTCGCCTCTGCCTGGAAGTCGTCCAAGCAGAACGGTGTCGGGACCCCGTCCTCGGCCAGGATCGCGGTCATCATGTCCTCTAAGGACAATCCCTCGCACCAGGTCGGACTGATCCTCGGCGAGGATGAGGATCCGGTGGCGGCCTCCACCGGCGGCGTTGGCTCCAGTGGGACGTCAGCGGGTGGTTCCATGCTGGCCGTCGTAGCTGGCAGTGCGGCTAGCAGCGGTGTCCCGTTACCGTCGATGTTGAGTTGCTGACGGATCGGGGCCAGCGGCGGTGGTGACCCAGCGCTGGTCGGTTTTGCGGCCGGGCGGGATCGCTGACCAGTGGCTGCCGGCGGCAGTGGTGCAATCTGGGCGTCCATCGCGGGGTGAGGTCGCCGTTGGATGGGCGTCAGTGGTGGTGGCGACTCGGGATGGTCGCGGTTCGACGGAGCAGTTGGCGCAGGCTGGGCTGGAAGCGATCGTCGCTTTGGCTGATGGCGGTTGCGTTGCTCCTTGCGTGGCATCCTGGAAGCGTTTGTGCGCTTGAAAGCTCCCACGCTACCATTTATAGCTAACGGACGGCGAGGGCGGTATCGAATAATCGATAGGTCGTGTGGCGTGGTTATCGCCCGGTAGCTAGGCCTTTCCGGCGATCTGGCAACTCCGTAGGTGAACTCTGGATGACTGTGGAGAGTAGAAAATAAGGATTAGTTTTCCTCCCCTGGAACTGGCGATTCCCCTCAGTGGATTCCTAGGCTATTCTCCTGTGTTCATGGTGTCTTGAGCGTGGATGATTTGAAGGAGAGCGGCCAGGGTATGTTTTCCCCCTGCGGGGGTGGGGACGTTGGACGAGCGCACTCATCAGCAAGTGGCCCCCACGATACCCTGGTCCTCTTTGGCCCTGGCGTCGTCGTCGTGGTCATCATCCTGCCTGGTGCGTCCATCTGTCTGTGCTGGGTCGTTGCTCTGGCCGTTTTCGTCGTCGTCGTTGTCGCTGTCTTGGTGATATGGCTTCAGGTTCTGAATGCAGGCGGTGCGTCGGCGGCGGCTCCCCGGAATCTGTAGCCGTGCTATATTCGGAGAGGGGAACTTGATGACCCGGTATGGGCCCTCGTATTTGGATGCCAACTTGGCGGCAAAGCCTTCGGCGGCGTTTGACAAAACGTGGCGGCGCACGAGGACTAGGGATCCGAGTGGTGGTCTCCACTCGCGTCGGCGCAGGTTATAGTGCCTTCCTTGCTCTGCTGTGGCTCGTTCTGCGTTCTCCCGGGCGACCTGGAAGATGCTGTGGAGCTGCGTACTCCTCTCCGTTGGCGAAAGTTGAGCCGTTCCTCTTCCTGGAGTGACTTCGTCGTAAAGGGTGTTCGGCAGGCGTGGTTCCCGGCCCTGTACGCGGAAGGCGGGGCTGAATCCCGTAGTGTCCGATACGCTGCTGTTAATTGCCAGAGAGATCTCAGGCAGAAGGTGGTCCCAGGCACTCTGCGGCGAATCTCCGAGGTATTGTGCGATCATAGTCTTCACGGTCCGATTGGCCCTCTCCGTGGGATTTTGTCGCGGCGTGTAAGGCGCGGTATGTTGCAATTCCATTCCCAGGGAATTGCAAAAGGCTTGAAAGGCCCGGCTGGTGAATTGTGTTCCATTATCGCAAACGAGAGTCTTTGGGATCCCAAATCGGCTGAGTATCCGCTCCCGAAATGCTCGCTCGAGGTACGGCACCGTTGCGCGGCGTAAGGGGACGAGTTCCACCCATTTACTGAACGTATCAAAGAAAACGAGGAGCACCGTGTTCCCTTGCTTGGACCGTGGCAGGGGTCCCACGAAGTCGGCGCACAGCACGTGAAATGGCTCGTTGACTTGCCGTGTAAACATTTTTCCGGCCGGCTTTTCCTGGCTTACTTTAAACTTCTGACAGCTCGGGCATCGTCGCACATACTGGGCCACCTCTCGGAACAGGCCTGTCCAGTAATATTTCTGGGCCACCCGCGTACTGGTTTTGCGGATGCCCAGATGTCCAGCCGTTGGGTGGTCGTGGCACTCTTCCAATACCCTTCGTCGGTATGGGGCTCCCACGCAGAGTTTCCACGGCGTATAGTCTTCTTCCTCGGGGCGTAGACCTATGCGTCGGTACAGCTGACCGTTCTCCTCCCGGAAATCTGGAAACTTCGCTGGCTCCTGTTGAAGTCGTCGTAGCATCTTACGGATCCATTTGCATTCGTTGTCCTGCACCTGCGCCTGTTGAACAGTGGCCAGCGGCTGGCGTGACAATGCGTCGGCGACCAGATTCTGGTTCCCGCGTCGGTAGCTGATATCATACTGGAACTGTTGTAGCTCCAGCGCCCACCGCGCGATCCTGCCCGTAGGGTTGTCAATGGAATTTAGCCACTTGAGTGAATGGTGGTCAGTTAGTACCTCGAAGCGGTATCCCTCGATGTAGCAACGCATTTTTCGGATGCCCCACACGATCGCGAGACATTCTTTCTCCGTCACGGAGTAGTTGCGTTCTGCGTTGTTTAGACGCCGGCTGGCGTATGCGACGACTCGTTCCTGTTCGTCAGCACCGCTCCAATACCATACTCGCTCGCGTCGGTTTGTAGTACGAACTTCGCCTCGAAGTCCGGGCAGGCTAAGATTGGAGCCTCAGTTAGGAGCTTCTTCAGTTCATTGAAGGCTTGTTCTTGCCTCTCAGCCCACTGCCACTTCCGATCCTTCTTGAGTAGAGATGTCATCGGCTCGACTACGTCCGCGAAGTTGGGCACGAAACGACGGTACCATGAAGCTATCCCAAGGCATCGGCGAAGTTCCTTGAGATTCGTTGGCGGCGGCAGCTCCCGTATGGCGGCGACCTTCTCTGGATCGGTTTGTATTCCGGCCTCGCTGATAACGTGGCCCAAATACGTTAGGCTGCGCTGGAAGAACTGGCACTTGTCCCGGTTCAGCCGTAAATTTGCTGCTCTGAGTCGGCGGAACACCTCGCGTAGATTCCGGACGTGCTCCTCGAGTGTAGCTCCGACCACGATGATATCATCAAGATATGCGAAGGCGTGTGGCTCCATATCCGGGCCAATGACGGTATCCAGGGCTCGTTGAAAAGTAGCCGGGGCCGAGTGCAAACCAAAAGGCATCACTTTCCAGTGAAACAAACCGCGACCTGGAACGGTGAATGCGGTACACTCACGGCTGGCTGGGGCTACTGGGATCTGCCAGTACCCGTTCTTCAGGTCCAACGTGGATATGTATCGAGCGTTCCGAAGTCGCTCCAATATATGATGGATCCTCGGTAAAGGATAGGCGTCCGGTATGGAGTTCTCGTTCAGCTGCCTGTAGTCCACACACATCCTGACGTCTCCATTCTTCTTAGCGGCGATGACTATCGGAGCACTGTGAGGGCTCCTGGAGGGCTCGATGCGCCCGTCGCGTAGTAGCTCGTCAATCTGGCGGTCGATGACGGCTCTCATTGCAGGGTTCCTGGGATGGTATCGTTGCTTAATGGGGCGGTCGTTGCGCATTACGATGCTATGCTCGGCGATGTGAGAGACGCCGGCGAGGGTATCGAATCGTGCTAGTTCTCGTTCTAGGAACTTTTCCACCCAGGGCTCTGGGTAGTTCCCGTCTTGGCCGCTGGGGCGTTGTTCCTCCTCGGTGCTGCATCTGGCGTTGGCCATTCCGCAAGATGGTGTGCTCTCGCTCGTGGATGATTCTGGTGTCCGGAACCGAACTCTCTTGCCCGTTTGGCGAAAGGGGTTCCGGCGGACAGCCGATGCTTCGGGGAGTGGCAGGATTCCTGCCCAGCTTGGAGCTGTGCCTGCGTCTGCGTAGGCGTGGCGTTGGGTGCCCTCTGGGCGAGCGTGTGTGGGTGCAGCCATGCGATGTCTCTGGGCGTGGTGTTCTTGTGGAAGGTCTTCCTGCTGTGTATCTGGCGGTAGCTCGGGTGGCGATGTGGGCTGCGGCTCCGGATTCACCCTGGCGGTGGCTCCTGCCGTTTCCTCTGCGTCTGTAGGTCGCGTGCTCGGGGGTGCGTGTGCTCTGGCGACGGTGTCTGTGGGGTGTGTATCCATGTTTTTGCTCCGTGGTAATGTGGTTGCGCACTCGCTGAGTGCCGAGTCTGCTGCGCTGGTCTCCGTGGCTCTGCGTTGAGTGGGTGGCTGGAGCTTGAGGGTTTGGCCGCCGCACTGTAGTGTAGCCCCGCTGTAGCATAGAAAGTCCATGCCGAGCAGGAGGCCATCCAGCACATCTGCCATGATGAGAACAGAGATGCGGACGCGGGTCTCTCCCAGCTGGATCGTGGTTCGTAGAGCATGCGTTAGCTCCCTGTCGGTTCCATCTGCTAATTTTACTTGTGTCCGTACTGCGCGATGGTTCCTCCCGTCGTCCAGCTCTTGTGCCAGGCGCCTGCTTATGAAGCTGTGAGAGGCTCCCGTATCCAAAGTCGCGGTGAAGGGGCGTCCCTCCATGGTGACTTGGGCGCGAATACGGCTGTGGTCTTGGATGATGGCATTGTTTATTGGCTCGGGGAGGTCGGTGGGTTCCTCGAGTGACTCCCGGATACTCGAGGCCCTTGCCCGTTTCCCGGCGCTTGGTTCCGACAGCAGTCGATGGTCCTGACACCTGGTCGGCCGCAGTCCCAGCAGAAGATAATCCTAGGGCTCCTGCATTCCGTAGCGTAGTGACCGGCCTGGCCGCAGTTTCGACAGGCGGTTCTCACATCGATTGGTTCCCCTGTTGCTCGGCCTTCCTGGCCCTGGCTTCCCGATCGGGTTCGGGTGGCAGTGTCGTTGGAGGCATTCCGAGGACGTGGCATCGGCGGCGTGGTACGTGCGTCGGGCGGATTCCCTCGGGTTTGATGAGCCTGGGTACTGAATAGGCCCTCTGCGTCCCGTCGGTTCGGTGGGTATCCCCGAGTGGTTCGCTCTCCTCGGCTCCTGGCGACTTCGAAGTTCACCACCAGGTGGGTGAGCTCGGTCAAGGTCCTGAAGTCCTGGCGGCGTGTAAACATCTGGTATTCTGGCAGCATGTTCTCGTATATCCGTTCAAGCTCTTGCTCGGGTGAGAACCCTGCGCGGCGCATCTTCAGGCGAAGATCGACGAGGTATTGTTTAAACGGCTCGTTCGGCTTCTGGTAGTGGGCTCGGATTTCGTCGTCAAGGCGTTGATAGTACCTAGGCGGTAGAAAGAAATCCAAGAACTCTCGGCGCACTTGTGCCCAGGTTCCCCCCTGCAGGCCACTGGTACGAAACCAGCTCTCCGCTCTGCCGGATAGAAGTACGACGATGGCGTTGGATAAATACTTCCTATCGATCCGGTACGTGTCTGCCCGTTCCTCGATTAGTTCCACGAAGCTGAGCGGGTCCGAGGTGCCATCGAAGGACAGCCCCCACTTGGTCATCTTGTCCACCAGCATGGAGCTGGGGTTCACGTCGAACTGAGAGGTACCACCGCGTGGAGATCCCTCGGATTTCCCGCGTGATACTGGTGCTGGCGACGTACTGCGAGGTACGGCTAAAGTATGATGCGTGGCCTGAACGGGTGGCGCGAAGGTTCCGGCAAATGCATCCGGGGCTGGCGGCAATGGTGACTTCGGCTTTACGTCTCCCGTCGGGGAGTTTCCGTAGCGTAGCTCCATCTCGTCGAGTCGAACTTGAACTGCGTCGGGGAGCTCGGGTTGCCTCGCGAAAGCAATGAGTCGCGCCCGCTGCTCTTCAACCGTACCGGCGCGTTCTAAGCCAAACTCGAGTAGGATGGCGTCGAGTTCGTGCTTCTTTCGGTAGGACATCCAGGTGACACCCATTTTACCGGCGGTTGAATCTCCGCGGCGTATGCTACCGGTCGCGAAATCTGTCGTAGCGTAAACGATGATAATCGAACGGGGTTCCGATTCTGGACACGTGGCTGAGGCGGCTCGCCAATTGTTCGCGGCACGGCTGGTGCTAGGACTGTTGTTCGACGCGTGTCCCGGCAGCGATCGCGAAGGAAGATCGGGAAGCCCGTTCGCGTATCGAGATCGAAGGCGCGGGAAGGGAAGCGTATCCCTGAAGGTCCTGGAGTATGTCTTTGGAGTATGTCTTTGAAGGATCCCTGGAGTATCCTGTTGGTATGTCCTGGCAGGATGCTGGCGTTGTCCTTTGCTATGTCCTTGCAGGATGCTGGCGATGTCCTTTGTAGCGTTGATTTAATTTTCTCCTTGATGTTAGCTCTCGTAGCGTTGGTGATCGACTGATCTCGATGGCGTGGCAGCGAAGACTTATATAGTTGAAGGTCGGCTGGCTTTGGGCTTCCTGCGGGTAGGAGAAACCCTTCGTGCGTTGGGATAGGAAGGCTAGTTTTCTGCTCTCGTGGACGCCGGCTGCGGCGTCGACGACGTGTTGTACTCCGCCTCGGCGGCTCTCTCTCTGGACATGTGTTTGGCTTTCTCTCGTGTGTACTCGTCTGACGTCGTGGAATCGTGGTCTCGGCTTTGCGTCGTGTGCTTGGCGTCGTGTGCTTTGCGTCGTGTGCTTTGCGTCGTGTGCTTAGGTCGGTTCCTAGCGTGTCGTTCGTATTCATGTTCGTCAGGCGTCGTTAGAATTTTCTTCCACGTGGCTTTGCGTCCGACTGTACTCTATGGCGGCGGCTTTTTGCGGTTGCTATGCGGCATTTTTTTTTTCTAAATTCTCGCTCATTTTTTTTTCTATGCTTCTCTCCTACTCTTCCCGCTTCGGTCTATGCGGCCTAGCAACAGAAATGCATTTTTCTAAGTTTTCGAACCTAACCTCAACCTTTCGACCTGAATTTTTTTCTGGTGGTGCTTTAAGCCACGTTAGATGGAATTATCCTTGAATTATCCTGCCTAGTCCCTGCTCGGGCGCCATATGTAAGGATGCTATGGCCAGGATAATAACTCAGTCGGCCCAGGAGTCCTCTACAGAAAATATTTATAATTTTACGGAGACAGGTAGGAGAAAGGACGGGCCCGAAGGCCGGTATGTTTATTTGGGTGCGAAAAGGGGGAGGCGATGGTCAGGAAAAGCTTCCGAAATCCGGGCAACCGGCTCCGCAAGCCGTAGTCCGATTGCCAGATCCGGGACGAGGGCGCATCTTCCCAAGTCGGACCGATCCCGCAAAACCGGGGTACCGGCGTTCCCTGATCTTCGAATGGGCGGCCCGAAATGAGAGCTGCCGGCCACGCAGTGCCATGTGCCGGCCGCTCCGGGTTCCTGAGAAGGGATGTCGAAACGGCGAGTCGATCCCGCAGGCCGAGTACCATCCCGCCGCCTCTGGGTGAGATGGGGCCGCCCGGAATCGGAGGAGACCGGTCCCGCAAGCCGAGATCCAGTTTCCCCGATATGTCCGAACAAACGGGGTCCTAGTGGGGTGGGGAATCGTCCGGGAATCGGAGGAGACTGGTCCCGCAAGCCGAGATCCAGTTCCCCGATATGCCCGAACGAACGGGATCCGGGTGAGGGCCACCAGCCATGCAAAACCATGTGCCAGTCGCCCTGGGTGTCGGGGAAAAGGGCTCCAAAACGGAGAGGCGGTCCCGCAGGCCGAGTACCGCTTCGCCGCCTTGGCAGAGAGACTGTGGATGCCTAACCAGGAAGAAAACCGATCCCGCATGCCGGGGTACCGTCCCCTCCTCTAAGAGAAGGAGAAGCGAAGGGTTGCCGGCCACGCTGGCCATGTGCCGGTGGCCCTTGCTCTCCCGAAGTAATGGGGCGCCGAGAGGGTAAATAATATTCCGCGATTGAGTTCCATTATATGTCCAGAGTTTATTTTTACAAAAAAAATGTCGGCAAACCTAGCTGTTCCCTACATCTAGCTGTTCCCTAGCGTACTCCGAGTTTTTTCCCCCCGCGGGGATGGCCCTTGGCCAGCTCACCGATACTTCACTCCAGCTCCATTTTTGGGGCACGTGGCCGGCGGCGTGGTTTTATTCCGATGTAATCCTGTAGCGCCGTGGCACGTCTGGTCCGTTGCTGGTGTTCTGAGAGAAGAGGCCGGGCTCGGCTTGCCGAGGCCCTTTTATAGGCCGCCGGCGATCGGTAGCGTCGTTTTACTTCGGGGAACTTCGGGTGAGCTTCGGGTGAACTTCGGCTGGCGTCATGGCCGCCGATCTGCTACTCGGGCCCTGTCGTGTCTGCCGACGCCATGCTTCGGCTGATCGGGCATGCTTCGGCTGATCGGGCCTTGTCGTCGGGTGTTTGCCGAAGACGGTTCGGCTGGCCGCCCTTCGGCTCGGTCGGCTGCCGGCTTCGGCTGCTCGTATGTTCGGCCGCTCTCGGCCGCTCGTTTCCTTCGGCTGTTCGTGGCCGCTCGTGTGTGTGTTCGGCCGCTCGTCGTCTCTTCGTCGTTTGTTCTCTTAAATCTAGTCCCTACTCCTAAATCCCTAACTTGGTGTGCCCTTCGTGGGTCTTAGTATT
The DNA here is from genome assembly GCF_030179895.1 of Drosophila kikkawai. Taxonomy (NCBI): domain Eukaryota; kingdom Metazoa; phylum Arthropoda; class Insecta; order Diptera; family Drosophilidae; genus Drosophila; species Drosophila kikkawai. The sequence goes on from NW_027222743.1 coordinate 29,653, forward strand.
TAACACTTATGTCCTAATGCTTAATACTAAGTATAGATGTTCTTACGTACTAGGAAAAATGGACTTAAATACTAAGAAAATGAGCTTAAATATTATAAAAATGGAAATGATCTTACATACTACAAAACATGGTTGTGAGGCTTCCTCACAATATATATATATTTTTTTTTTATATAGACTATATTTTAATTAATTAATTTTTTTTTTCTGTGTATCAAAATAATTATTTCATTATTTATTATTAGTACTTAATTCACGCAATATTTTGGAGAAGATAAATTCAACTTAAAGCTAGCATATATATATATATATATTTTTTTTTTTGTTTAAGGCATTACTCACACGTTTACTTTTCCATCGTTGAAAGGCCTTCCAGCGGGGTTACATGATGATCATAAGGCTTAAGGGGGGCAAAAGCTTTAAAAAATTGAATTTAACTTCTCATATGTAATATTTTTTTTTTTTTAATTACTAAAACTTTAAGTTAGCGGAAGAATGGAAAAAAAATTTCTATCGACTTTAATTTGGCATTTTAATTTAATTTAATTCTAGGTCATTTCTACGTCGCAACACTCTCTTTACTTTTTATGCATTTGCCGAGCAAAAGAGAACAAAAGAAAATCAAATGCAAAACAAGCTTAGAAAAACAACAACCACTTTTTTACAACAAAACCCTTTTCCTAAAACGCGTGGTGCGATCGCTGCCTCCGCCTTATCATTCCTCTGCTCTGCCTCTGCCGGCGTCGCTGGACCAAGCGCTACCGCTGCCCTGTGCGGATTTAGGGGCTGGCCAGGTGCGGATTTCGGGTTGACTTTTCCTCAAACCGGGATCCAAATGGACGGTTTTCCTCACTTAAGATTTTTCCAATGTAATTTTCTTCTTTCCCCGTAGTTGGGAGAGTTTTTCAGCTTCCAAAGGCAACACTAATATGAAATAAATTTGGCGTTAGAAAAACGCAATTTAATTCTGCCGTTTAAAAAAAAACACATACCTTTCAGAAAAGGCTGCAAGGGTTATTTGCAGTTTTCCGGACTGTCATGTATAATCAAATGTACTCTTTACTTTTATACCCTTCACAAAATATGTTCACATTGTACAACACACATTTCTATCCTATCTGGCAACCTTGCACTTCTTTCAGTATACTATTATAAAGAATATGAATAAACAGTTGGTAATAAGCACTCGACGTGATCGCTTCTGTCTGCTCGCTCCAAACATAACAATTGGCGACGAGGCAAAAGAGAAGAAAAAACAGCATATAACTGTAAATCAGCCGCAAGAATACAACATTCTTGTGTATACCAGCAAACGCAGCCGTAAGAATATTACATTCTTATGTATAATTGTGTCGCGTAGTCGCTGATTTTCATCAGGATGGCGGCAAAAGAAAGCGAAAAAGAGAATGAAATACAGACAATACTTGCGCAACACCGAGAATTTACATCAGCTATATTAGAGCAACAACGAAAATGGATGCAAGAAATAATGGAAAAAAATGCTCCAGCAGCAGCTAGTTCACCGTCTCTTCAAAGTGAATTATCAATGTGTCCACCGTTTCATAAATTTGACAAAGACAATCAGAATTGGGAATCATACCTTAAACAATTATCGCAGCATTTTAACGCATACTCGGTTAGTGCAGAACAGAAACAGAAAGCCTATTTCCTTTCATGGTGTGGTGTAAATATATTTGAGCTATTAAAAAATCTGTTCGATAGCAATAACTTAAACGAATACACATACAAAGTGCTCACAGACAAACTAACGGAACATTTCACTACAAAACGGCATGTTGTCGCGGCTCGCTACGAATTTTTCAAAAGAGAAATGAAACATACACAAGCACACAGAGAGTGGGTAGCCGATTTGCGCGGGATCGCTCGTGAGTGCCAGTTTGTGTGTAACGCTAACGGTTGTTTGTCAAACTATGTAGATGAAATGATACGAGATCAAATCATAGTACATACGCCTTACGACGCCGTTCGTGCGTCAGCTCTTCAAAAGTCTCAGCCAACTCTTGAAGATGTGCTCACAGTTGCAGAAACCTATGAGACAACAACAAAAACCATTGCAGCGCTTAAAGAGAATTTACCGAGACAGGATCCAATCAATGCGATCCACACATACGCAAAAAAGTCAGCAAGCAGTGCAAGTGACGTCAGACCATACAAAAATGACTTAAAGTCTTGCTCTGGCTGTGGTGAATCTTATCAAAGAGAAAAATGCAAATTTCGCGAAGCAGTTTGTCACAAGTGTGGTAAAAAAGGGCATATATCTGTCGTGTGTATGTCGAAACATGTCAAGTCAAATAATGCGCAGTATAAAAAAGTAAGAAAGCAAACAAGCAAAGTAAATGAAATAGAAAATATCGAAGCAGTGCACAGTGTCACAAGTCTTGTGAAAAGTATACAGAACAAAAAAGTAATTGATCTTGAAATACTTAATCAAGTGATTTCATTTCAAATGGATTCCGGAGCTACAGCTTCAGTAATAAACTCTAATACATACGCGCTATTGAATAAGCCAAAATTGCACAAGTGTTCCCGAGTATTACATGCGTTTGGGCATACACCAATACCACTACTAGGGGAGTTGCACACTGTTGCAAAGTGTGGAGAAAAGCAAAAACAAATAACAATAATCGTAGCAAATATCGAAACATCAACCAATCTCTTCGGTTTGGATTTATTTAACATATTTGGGTTTGATATTATGCAAGTGTCAAACATTTATGAGGTGCACCATGAAAAAGTAATTGATGTATGCAACAAGTACAATAAAGTTTTTGAACCAGCCATGGGTGTCATAAAAGACTTCAAAGCCAGCGTATTTTTAAAAGCTTCAGCAACTCCAAAGTTTTATGAGGTGCACCATGAAAAAGTAATTGATGTATGCAACAAGTACAATAAAGTTTTTGAACCAGCCATGGGTGTCATAAAAGACTTCAAAGCCAGCGTATTTTTAAAAGCTTCAGCAACTCCAAAGTTTTATAAAAGCCGCCAAATTCCGTTCGCACTGATGGACAAGTTCAAAGCAGAAGTAGAAAGACTTACCTTAGCAGGAATTTGGAAACCGGTAAAATTTAGCAATTGGGCATCCCCAATCGTGCTCGCACCTAAGCCAGGTGGCGAAATTCGTATTTGTGGCGATTTTAAGCAGGCAGTTAACGCACAAATCGACGTCGAACAGTATCCATTGCCAACAAAAGAAGCGCTGTTCCACATCATACGTCATGGTAAGCAGTTCAGCAAAATAGATCTTAAGGATGCCTACCTTCAGATGGAATTGGATGAAGCCGCAAAGCAAATCATGGTCGTTAACACACCACTGGGCCTATTTCAATATCAGCGCCTACCATACGGAATTGCAAGCGCACCAGCAATCTTCCAGAGATATCTTGAGCAACTTCTAAAAGGGATAGAAGGTTGTGGCAACTACCTAGATGACATCATCATCTCAGCACCTACAAGCGAAGAACACCTTCAACGCATCGAACAAGTTCTCAGCATTCTTCAAGAGAACGGCATTAAATGTAAACGGGAAAAATGTTTCTTTTTCAAAGACGAAATTGAATATTTGGGGCGAAGAATCAGCGCAAACGGGATTCTTCCAGACAGCTCAGGCTTAGAGGCAGTTAAACGTTTGAGTCCACCTTCTAATTTACAACAGTTGGAAGCATTCATGGGTAAAGTAAATTATTATTGTAACTTTATTCCAAACTATTCGCAGTTGGCGGCTCCTTTGAATCAACTTCGAAGAAAAGACGTAAAGCACTTTTGGTCCACAACAGCAACAAGCGTTTACAGCTCTTAAGTCTCACATCATTAACGCAACGCAACTAGCTCATTTTGATGAAAAATTACCGCTAGTCCTCGCCACAGATGCCTCATCCTTTGGCATCGGGGTAGTCCTTTCGCATCTTCAACCAGAGGGCGGAGAGAGACCCATTGTGTTCGCATCGAAAACACTAGACAAGCACCAGGCTAAGTACAGCCAAATCGAAAAGGAAGCACACTCCATAGTATTTGGAGTTAAACGATTCCACCAGTATCTTTATGGAAGAAAGTTCATTCTACTTACAGACCATAAGCCGCTTGTAACTATTTTTAATCCAAGCAAGCACCTTCCGTTAATGACGTCAAACAGACTACAACGTTGGGCCATTATTCTCATGGCCTACAATTTTGAGATCCAGTACCGATCCACATCTGCTCATGGTAATGCAGATGCGCTTTCGCGCCTTCCAGTGGGCACAGATCCAGACTTTGATAAAGAAGAGGAAGCTTGCTACACAGTATTGGAATCAACTCCACCAATCAATTCAGAGACCATTCGCAACCATGTGGATAAAGACAAAGTTCTGAAGCAAGTCCTTCAATATGTATCTGAAGGATGGCCAGAAAAACTTCAGCAAGGCAACGAAGCCTTATTGCCTTACTTCAACCGGAAGTTTGCCCTCACCATCAACAAGCAGTTGCTTTGCCTACACAAAGACGCAAACCGTATTGTAATTCCTTCTAGCCTACGTGCCCATATCCTGAAACTTTTACATGAAGGTCATTGGGGCATTGTTCGAATGAAACAGCTAGCTAGACAGCATGTTTGGTGGCCTACCATAGACGATGACATTAAAAATATTGCTCAGTCATGCGACATCTGAAAATGCAACAATCCAGCACCACCAAGAGAGTTCCAAAGTTGGCCAGCAGCAACAGCAGCATGGGAGCGAATTCATGTCGATTTCACAGGCCCAATCTTCGACAATATGTGGCTTATATGTGTAGACGCCTACTCGCAGTTTCCATTTGTTGTTCAAATGTCGTCTACAACCACAGATAACACGATCGCTGCATTATCATCAATTTTCGCTATAGAAGGATACCCAAAGACTCTAGTTAGCGACAACGGTCCACAGCTTACGGCTGACGCCTTCAAAGAATTCTGCAAACTACACGGTGTAAAGCACATCACAACAGCACCGTTCTACCCAGCATCCAACGGATTGGCAGAACGTTTTGTACAGACGTTTAAATACTCAGTCAAGAAGAACCTTCAAGACGGTATACCAGTACGAGTAGCAGTAACTAAATATCTTGCTTCTTACAGGTTTACTCCTAATGCACAAGGGAAAACTCCTGCCGAGTTAATTCATGGTCGACCAGTCCGTACCGTTTTAAGTCAACTTTTCGAGCAACATACTGAAGCTAAACAGCCAGCAACAAAGTACGTTCAAAATCAAATGGTCTATGCTCGAAATTATTCAAGGGGAGAAAAGTGGATAGAAGGCATCATCGACCGTTCCATTGGAAAAATGATTTATGTTGTAAAAACAAAAAATGGTTTTTTCAAGCGCCATTTCAATCAGTTGAAACCGAAGTTGCCAGTACTCAACGACATAAAGAGATCTCCAGAGATTTGGTGGGTTCCTGAACTCCCACAGTCAGCTTCCAGTCAAGGACCACAACGACCAGATCAACCGTTAACTACGCCAGCTGTTCAGAATCCTGATCCTGTCCTTGATCCACCGGAGAACATAGCAGCACCCAACCAACAACCGGTGCAGTTACAACAAACACGTCGTCGTTCGGGCATCCCAATACGTCAAAGCACCAGAGTTCGCCAAGAAGTTGATCGTTTCAAGCCTAAGGACTTCAGGCAACAAAAACATCCGCATCGCTCGTAAATTAAAGGAGGAGATGTGTCATATATAATCAAATGTACTCTTTACTTTTATACCCTTCACAAAATATGTTCACATTGTACAACACACATTTCTATCCTATCTGGCAACCTTGCACTTCTTTCAGTATACTATTATAAAGAATATGAATAAACAGTTGGTAATAAGCACTCGACGTGATCGCTTCTGTCTGCTCGCTCCAAACATAACACGGACCGTTCGCCCGAGAGTTTTCTTTGGCCAACTCGAAGTTGAAGCCAAGAAGAAAATTTGTCTCCCAAAACTGAAAGCACTTTTCCAACCGTTGGCACAATTTATTAAATAAAGCGCTTGGGCGCAATTTATTTACGCTCTGGGGCGCAATAATAATTGTGTATAAAAAAAATGTGCGCAAACGGATGTAACCTGAATTTTTTTATTTTTCACTGCACAAAACACAAGATCGATGTCTGCGGAGTTTTATTATATTGGCCGGAAAAGATCGAATAAAGCCGCGTGGGTGGTTTATATAGATAAGCTCAGAAAGCTTTATCTGGACCAATGTTGGCTGCGCTTATCAATGCACCTGCATTAAGAGAGCAAGCTTAAGATAAGCCATTTTTTTTCAGCGATGCCAGATTTTAATATAGCTAATTTTTTTAATTATTAATTAATATTATAAAGTATTAAAGCGAAATGAATCGTAAATAAGTGGTATTACCTGGGGGAGATGAGTCGGTCGCCAGACCGCCTGGAATAGACTCCGGTCCGCCGGAGAATGGGTGATGCCCCGAGATGACCAGGAGGCATCACTGGATGGGAGGGTGCGTCGTGGCGTACACATCTAAGCCACCAATTCGTCCAAATTGTTGTTCAAGTCTTTGTTTACATTTTTTACGTAGTGATGTGAGTTTTGTCAGCGATAGTGTTATTCGAGACGTCCGATATTTTGTCGGTATTCGATTGTGCGGACTGCGGGCATCGGGTCGAACCCGATGGGCCACTCTGAGCTAGCCCGGCATTGCCCTTGCAAAAGGCAGTTCCGTTACAAAATACATGCATTATTAGCTGAGTAATGAACTTTTTGTTTACAAATTTACAATAGAGAATACAAATGTATTAGCCATGTAAAAACTAATATAAGTACAAATTATGCCGTGGATACATGCATTATTAGCTGAGTTGTGAACTTTTTGTTTACAAATTTACAATTAAGTATGCAAATGTATTAGACGTGTAAAAACTAATATAAATATAAATTCTGAAGTGGATACATGCATTATTAGCTGAGATGTGAACTTTTTGTTTACAAATTTACAATTGAGTATGCAAATGTATTAGCCGTGTAAAAAATAATATAAATACAAATTCTGAAGTGGATTCAGGCATTATTAGCTGAGTTGTGAACTTTTTGTTTTCAAATTTACAATTGAGTATGCAAATGTATTAGCCGTGTCAAAACTATTATAAATACAAATTCTGAAGTGGATACAGACATTATTAGCTGAGTATGCAAATGTATTAGACGTGTAAAAACTAATATAAATATAAATTCTGAAGTGGATACATGCATTATTAGCTGAGTTGTGAACTTTTTGTTTACAAATTTACAATTGAGTATGCAAATGTATTAGCCTTCTAAAAACTAATCTAAGTACAAATTCTGCCGTGGATACATGCATTATTAGCTGAGATGTGAACTTTTTGTTTACAAATTTACAATTGAGTATGCAAATGTATTAGCCGTGTAAAAACTAATATAAATACAAATTCTGAAGTGGATTCAGTCATTATTAGCTGAGTTGTGAACTTTTTGTTTTCAAATTTACAATTGAGTATGCAAATGTATTAGCCTTCTAAAAACTAATCTAAGTACAAATTCTGCCGTGGATACATGCATTATTAGCTGAGATGTGAACTTTTTGTTTACAAATTTACAATTGAGTATGCAAATGTATTAGCCGTGTAAAAACTAATATAAATACAAAGTCTGCGGTGGATACATGCATTATAAGCTGAGTTGTGAACTTTTTGTTTTCAAATTTACAATTGAGTATGCAAATGTATTAGCCGTGTAAAAACTAATATAAATACACATTCTGAAGTGGATACAGACATTATTAGCTGAGTTATGAACTTTTTGTTTACAATTTACAATTGAGTGTGCAAATGTATAAGCCGTGTAAAAACTAATATAAGTACAAATTCTGCCGTAAATACATGCATTATTAGCTGAGTAATTAACTTTTTGTTTACAAATTTACAATAGAGTATGCAAATGTATTAGCCATGTAAAAACTAATATAAGTACAAATTATGCCGTGGATACATGCATTATTAGCTGAGTTGTGAACTTTTTGTTTACAAATTTACAATTGAGTATGCAAATGTATTAGACATGTAAAAACTAATATAAATATAAATTCTGAAGTGGATTCAGGCATTATTACCTGAGTTGTAAACTTTTTGTTTACAAATTTACAATTGAGTATGCAAATAAATGTATTAGCCTTCTAAAAACTAATATAAGTACAAATTCTGCCGTGGATACATGCATTATTAGCCGAGTTGTGAACTTTTTGTTTACAAATTTACAATTGAGTATGCAAATGTATTAGCCGTGTAAAAACTATTATAAATACACATACTGAAGTGGATACAAACATTATTAGCTGAGTTATGAACTTTTTGTTTACAATTTACAATTGAGTGTGCAAATGTATAAGCCGTGTAAAAACTAATATAAGTACAAATTCTGCCGTAAATTGTTGCATTTCAAGTCGGAATGGGCTGGAGGGCTATCGATATATCGATAGAGCTAGGGTCGGTAGGAACAGGGGGAGGCAGGGACTGGTGAGCGAACCGGGAAAAACCAAACTTAAGAGAAAGGGTTTTTACCCTTTTCACTAGGCCGTTGCACTGAGCGCCCCAAGATTACGGTAAGCCGAAAATGGGAACTCGGACAACGGAGCCTATATAGGGGGGCAGGAGACTGGAAGAGGGGGGGATTAGCGGGACGTCAGCCGGCGCTTTAGCATCTAGAAAAAGTGAAATTTAATATTTAAAAAGAAAAACGTGAGTGAAGTGGCGCGAAGGAAAATAGCCATAGTGATTGTCAAAGAAAATATATGGTTTTTTTCTTACAGCGTGGCCGTGACGAATAACACGGGCCACGGGTCTTTTTTTCTGTGTTCCTTGGTGTTGGTGCATTCGCGTCTCCGAGCGTTAGGTGGATTTTGTCTGGGCGAGACCTCACTTCCCGAGACCACCGCGCGACACCAGGTCCCAGCGCACCTGCACAGCAGCGGCCGCCGGCACAAGCCACCATCAGGCGAAACCGGGAGCAACCGGCAAACCCAACATAAACTGGAGGACAGCGGTGAGTCCGTTCCGATTAAAATCGGCCGGCCCTAACCTAAGTGGTCGGAGTCATATATTTTCGCCGCCAATCCTGGCCGTAGTCTCTTCGCCTGGGTTTTGCATGCCCCATATCAATAGCCATTGATTCTCCGCAGCCGGAAATATAAGATATTGTGCATAAAACTTTGTTAATAGTTGTTAGTGTTTGATGTATTTTTTTTTTTTTGTAAACTCACGTATCGCCGTAATTTGTCCTCTGCGTTGTCATAGTCCCTGGGTCCGGGATTTGTGCAACACAAGGCTGCAATAGGGCCGATTCGGGGTGAAGAAGCTGGACCAAAAATCGAAGTAGAACCCTCTCCCCTTTTATTTCTCTTGGAGCTCCAGTAGGGATATCAGGTTGGAAGTAGCAAATTATTTTGGCCAGGTTGTGGCCTGTTGCGTGTTAGCGGAGCGCCGCTTCTCCTCCGCGATATCTGGAAACAATTGCTTGGCAGCCTTGGCGCGAGCGCATCCCTGGCTGAGGCCACGCTCTCGCCGGGAGCAAGAGAGGTGTTACCTGTGTTACAAACACGTACTCTGCCATGTTTATGTAAGCATACCTGAAATCGAAATATTATAAAGTATTAAAGCGAAATGATTCGTAAATAAGTGGTATTACCTGGGGGAGATGAGTCGGTCGCCAGACCGCCTGGAATAGACTCCGGTCCGCCGAAGAATGGGTGATGCCCCGAGATGACCAGGAGGCATCACTGGATGGGAGGGTGCGTCGTGGCGTACACATCTAAGCCACCAATTCGTCCAAATTGTCGTCCAAGTCTTTGTTTACATTTTTATACCCTTGCAGGGTATTATAATTTCAGTCAGAAGTTTGCAACGCAGTGAAGGAGACCTTTCCGACCCTATAAAGTATATATATTCTTGATCAGTATCAACAGCCGAGTCGATCTAGCCATGTCCGTCTGTCCGTCTGTCCGTCTGTCCGTCCGTCCGTCCGTCCGTCCGTCCGTCCGTCTGTCCGTTTCTACGCAAACTAGTCCCTCAGTTTTAAAGCTATCTGAATGAAACTTTGCATATAGTCTTCTATATGCTCTCACTGCTATATATGTCGGAACGGGCCGGATCGGACGACTATATCATATAGCTGCCATACAAATGTTCGATATATTTCTAGAAAAAAATTTATAACTTTGCTGTTTTTCAACATTTTTGCACCATTTTTTAGATATGGCCATTCTATATTATTTCAGAATTTTGGTAAAAATTTTATCAAAATCGGACGACTATATGATATAGCTGCCATATGAACGGTCGAGAAATAAATAGGAAAAAAAATTATAGTTTCGTTGTTTTTCAACGTATGTTTATCTACTCTGAGATATAATATTTTTTTATTATTCTAGAATTATGGTATAAATTTCATAAAAATCGGACAACTATATCATATAGCTGCCATATAAACCGATCGGTAGATGTAGAGAAAATGTAAAACTGGGAATGTAAAACTGTAACTGTCAAACTGTAAACATAATAAGTATAGGTAAAATGTAATGAAACTCTGTTTTGTGAGTGTTTTCAGCATTTAAATCTATAATATAAACATCGAAACCAATCTGCAAGGGTATACAAACTTCGGCGTGCCGAAGTTAGCTTCCTTTCTTGTTTACGTGTGAGTTTTGTCAGCGATAGTGTTAGTCGAGACGTCCGATATTTTGTCGGTATTCGATTGTGCGGACTGCGGGCATCGGGTCGAACCCGATGGGCCACTCTGAGCTAGCCCGGCATTGCCCTGGCAAAAGGCAGTTCCGTTACAAAATACATGCATTATTAGCTGAGTAATGAACTTTTTGTTTACAAATTTACAATAGAGAATACAAATGTATTAGCCATGTAAAAACTAATATAAGTACAAATTATGCCATGGATACATGCATTATTAGCTGAGTTGTGAACTTTTTGTTTACAAATTTACAATTAAGTATGCAAATGTATTAGACGTGTAAAAACTAATATAAATATAAATTCTGAAGTGGATACATGCATTATTAGCTGAGATGTGAACTTTTTGTTTACAAATTTACAATTGAGTATGCAAATGTATTAGCCGTGTAAAAACTAATATAAATACAAATTCTGAAGTGGATTCAGGCATTATTAGCTGAGTTGTGAACTTTTTGTTTTCAAATTTACAATTGAGTATGCAAATGTATTAGCCGTGTCAAAACTATTATAAATACAAATTCTGAAGTGGATACAGACATTATTGGCTAAGTATACAAATGTATTAGACGTGTAAAAACTAATATAAATATAAATTCTGAAGTGGAATCAGGCATTATTAGCTGAGTTGTGAACTTTTTGTTTACAAATTTACAATTGAGTATGCAAATGTATTAGCCTTCTAAAAACTAATCTAAGTACAAATTCTGCCGTGGATACATGCATTATTAGCTGAGATGTGAACTTTTTGTTTACAAATTTACAATTGAGTATGCAAATGTATTAGCCGTGTAAAAACTAATATAAATACAAATTCTGAAGTGGATTCAGGCATTATTAGCTGAGTTGTGAACTTTTTGTTTTCAAATTTACAATTGAGTATGCAAATGTATTAGCCTTCTAAAAACTAATCTAAGTACAAATTCTGCCGTGGATACATGCATTATTAGCTGAGATGTGAACTTTTTGTTTACAAATTTACAATTGAGTATGCAAATGTATTAGCCGTGTAAAAACTAATATAAATACAAATTCTGAAGTGGATTCAGGCATTATTAGCTGAGTTGTGAAATTTTTGTTTTCAAATTTACAATTGAGTATGCAAATGTATTAGCCGTGTCAAAACAATTATAAATACAAATTCTGAAGTGGATACAGACGTTATTAGCTGAGCAGTGAACTTTTTGTTTACAAATTTACAATTGTGTATGCAAATGTATTAGCCATGTAAAAACTAATATAAATACAAATTCTGAAGTGGATATATGCATTATTATCTGAGTTGTGAACTTTTTGTTTACAAATTTACAATTGAGTATGCAAATGTATTAGCCTTCTAAAAACTAATATAAGTACAAATTCTGCCGTGGATACATGCATTATTAGCTGAGTTGTGAACTTTTTCTTTTCAAATTTACAATTGAGTATGCAAATGTATTAGCCGTGTAAAAACTATTATAAACACACATTCTGAAGTGGATACATACATTATTAGCTGAGTTATGAACTTTTTGTTTACAATTTACAATTGAGTATGCAAATGTATAAGCGGTGTAAAAACTAATATAAGTACAAATTCTGCCGTGGATACATGCATTATTAGCTGAGTTGTGAACTTTTTGTTTACAAATTTACAATAGAGTATGCAAATGTATTAGCCTTCTAAAAACTAATATAAGTACAAATTCTGCCGTGGATACATGCACTATAAGCGGAGTTGTAAACTTTTTGTTTACAAATTTACTATTGAGTATGCAAATGTATTAGCCGTGTAAAAACTATTATAAATACAAATTCTGAAGTGGATACTGACATCATTAGCTGAGTATGCAAATGTATTAGACGTGTAAAAACTATTATAAATACACATTCTGAAGAGGATACAGACATTATTAGCTGAGTTGTGAACTTTTTGTTTACAAATTTACAATTGAGTATGCAAATGTATTAGCCGTGTCAAAACTATTATAAATAAATTAGCTGAGCAGTGAACTTTTTGTTTACAAATTTACAATTAAGTATGCAAATGTATTAGCCATGTAAAAACTAATATAAATACATAATACAAATTCTGCCGTAAATTGTTGCATTTCAAGTCGGAATGGGCTGGAGGGCTATCGATATATCGATAGAGCTAGGGTCGGTAGGAACAGGGGGAGGTAGGGACTGGTGAGCGAACCGGGAAAAACCAAACTTAAGAGAAAGGGTTTTTACCCTTTTCACTAGGCCGTTGCACTGAGCGCCCCAAGATTACGGTAAGCCGAAAATGGGAACTCGGACAACGGAGCCTATATAGGGGGGCAGGAGACTGGAAGAGGGGGAGATTAGCGGGACGTCAGCCGGCGCGTTAGCATCTAGAAAAAGTGAAATTTAATATTTAAAAAAGAAAAACGTGAGTGAAGTGGCGCGAAGGAAAATAGCCATAGTGATTGTCAAAGAAAATATATGGTTTTTTTTCTTACAGCGTGGCCGTGACGAATAACACGGGCCACGGTTCTTTTTTTCTGTGTTCCTTGGTGTTGGTGCATTCGCGTCTCCGAGCGTTAGGTGGATTTTGTCTGGGCGAGACCTCACTTCCCGAGACCACCGCGCGACACCAGGTCCCAGCGCACCTGCACAGCAGCGGCCGCCGGCACAAGCCACCATCAGGCGAAACCGGGAGCAACCGGCAAACCCAACATAAACTGGAGGACAGCGGTGAGTCCGTTCCGATCAAAATCGGCCGGCCCTAACCTAAGTGGTCGGAGGCATATATTTTCGCCGCCAATCCTGGCCGTAGTCTCTTCGCCTGGGTTTTGCATGCCCCATATCAATAGCCATTGATTCTCCGCAGCCGGAAATATAAGATATTGTGCATAAAACTTTGTTAATAGTTGTTAGTGTTTGATGTATTTTTTTTTTTTTTTTGTAAACTCACGTATCGCCGTAATTTGTCCTCTGCGTTGTCGTAGTCCCTGGGTCCGGGATTTGTGCAAGACAAGGCTGCAATAGGGCCGATTCGTGGTGAAGAAGCTGGACCAAAAATCGAAGTAGAACCCTCTCCCCTTTTATTTCTCTTGGAGCTCCAGTAGGGATATCAGGTTGGAAGTAGCAAATTCTTTTGGCCAGGTTGTGGCCTGTTGCGTGTTAGCGGAGCGCCGCTTCTCCTCCGCGATATCTGGAAACAATTGCTTGGCAGCCTTGGCGCGAGCGCATCCCTGGCTGAGGCCACGCTCTCGCCGGGAGCAAGTGAGGTGTTACCTGTGTTACAAACACGTACTCTGCCATGTTTATGTAAGCATACCTGAAATCGAAATATTATAAAGTATTAAAGCGAAATGAATCGTAAATAAGTGGTATTACCTGGGGGAGATGAGTCGGTCGCCAGACCGCCTGGAATAGACTCCGGTCCGCCGGAGAATGGGTGATGCCCCGAGATGACCAGGAGGCATCACTGGATGGGAGGGTGCGTCGTGGCGTACACATCTAAGCCACCAATTCGTCCAAATTGTCGTCCAAGTCTTTGTTTACATTTTTTACGTAGTGATGTGAGTTTTGTCAGCGATAGTGTTAGTCGAGACGTCCGATATTTTGTCGGTATTCGACTGTGCGGACTGCGGGCATCGGGTCGAACCCGATGGGCCACTCTGAGCTAGCCCGGCATTGCCCTGGCAAAAGGCAGTTCCGTTACAAAATACATGCATTATTAGCTGAGTAATGAACTTTTTGTTTACAAATTTACAATAGAGAATACAAATGTATTAGCCATGTAAAAACTAATATAAGTACAAATTATGCCGTGGATACATGCATTATTAGCTGAGTTGTGAACTTTTTGTTTACAAATTTACAATTAAGTATGCAAATGTATTAGACGTGTAAAAACTAATATAAATATTGTTCAGTCGCTGCAATATATATATAATTCATAATCATAACATTACATAATCTGTAAGTCGTCAGTCGCAGCACTCTCATATGCAGCCAAAATAAAGTATAGATTACCAGGTCAAGCGCATATGTAGATTCTGCTGACGACGATGAAGTGGAATGGAGCAATAGCCTCATTCTGCATATACCATTACAACCTACATTATTCTTGCACATCAACATTTGTAACCAGAAGCATATTCGTTTCCGCATGCACTAGCAACCTACATTATTCTTTATCATTAATATTCGTAAATGCAATCACATTTGTTAGCTATAAATATCGTTAAGTTTGAATCAATAAAGTCAGTAATCATCTGCAATTCAAAGAGATCTTTACTCCTCCAACTGCAGTCCACCTAGTTCAAGTGCTGGGTGCGACACAAACAAGGCAATTAGTTTATGTGCTATTTTGCCAGGCATCGAAGCCTACTCACACTAACAAACACTCATACAAACATTTTGGTGACCCCGACAGTTCACGTCCTGCCGACAATTCACGTCCTGACGTCCTGCCGACAATTCACGTCCTGACGACAATTCACGTCCTGACGACAATTCACATCCTAACGATCAAATCCTAAGGACAATTCAGGTCCTGACGATCAAGTCCTAAGAAAAATTCAAGTCCCACGAGTCAAGTTCCCCAACTCTTGGAACAATCCTGGGCATCCATTGAAATAATCCTTCGACTAGACCTCAGAGTCTAGTGTGTTCTCCAAGTCAATTGAACAAGTGCTAATTTTTTAGACCACAAACGGTTGCGAAACGGAGCGTATCCAGCTTAAAAGCGAATAAAACACTCCCAACGGGTCAAAAATATAGCACTTTTCAACATGACTAGCATGGAGGAGCGAGCAGCCACAGAGGCGTTAGACTTGCAGGAAGAGATCAGTCAAGAGATCTCAAAACTGATCCGCAATTTCAAGAAAGATTCTGCGGAGAGGAAACAAAACCCAACATACTTTAAATCTAAGTTGGCCGCAATCGATGAAGCGTGGAATCGATTTGCGGAAAATGACCGTAATGTTCTGGAGAAATATAGAACCTCGGAATATCTAAATTTTTACAAAGACTGTCGTGACTCATGCGACAAGTATCGAAGCGCCATAACTGACGCAATGGCTCAAACTACGAGCCATGCCCAAGAAAACGCAGACGCTGCAAGCATACAGCAGCCTGTGGGCAAACTCATGTCGGCATGTCGCCGACAAAGAGCCATATCAGACTCTATCCATCGGGCTCTGAAAGAATTTTCAGAGACTGGAAAAACCATTACAAGTGATTTGATAAAATCACTATGGTCACAAGTTCAGGAGATCCACTTCGCTGTTCATGAAGAACACGAAGACCCGGTCAGGGGAGGATACGACATGCAGTCATTTCTCCGACTGGAAAGGGATATCCAAAAGGTGTTAGGGGCAAAAACTAATGCATCGAGCAATGAAGATGTACACTTGCCCAGAGTTAGCATCCCCAAATTCGATGGGGATCTACTCAAATGGACGCAGTTTTTTGATTTATTGAAATGCATGGTCCATGACACCAACATGCCGACAGTACGGAAAATGTGGTATCTGAAAACCACCGTAACTGGAGAGGCAGAGAGATTGATAAGACACATCGATCTAAAAGAAGAAAATTACGCAAGCGCATGGGGCATATTGGTTGATGAATACAACAATCCCCGACACGTAGCCGACACGATTCTTAATCGGCTCTTGCAACACCACACAAATAGTGACGATCCGAAATCACTGAAAGAGTTGTATATAACAACTATCGAGTCCCTGGCATCATTAAGGGGACTAGGAATCGATGTATCCAGCTGGGATACAATATTGATTGCTATCATCAAGCAAAAATTGGATATTACTAATAGAGCCTTGTACGAACAGTCGTTGGATGGTTCTCGACAACTGCAAGGTCTCGACACAATACTTAACTTCCTCGACCAGAGAATTCGCGTACTGGGAACAGGAAAAAGAAGTCAACAAGCAAAAAGGGATCAGAAGGGGCCAACATGCACTTCTGCCAGCGCTGGAAAATTACCAAGCTGCCCATTTTGCAAACGGAATCATTGGCTATACAAATGTGATGACTTCCGTAATAAACCAATACCCGAACGACTCAATTGGGTACAAAAACAACGAATGTGTGTCAACTGCTTCAGCAGCGACCACAAGGCAAAAGAATGCCGAGGCCGTTTGTGTTTTAAATGCGATAAAAAACACCATACACTGCTGCATCTTGAAACGTCATCAGGGGCAGCAACTGAACCACAATCACCTTCTGTAGGGGCAGCAAGTAACAAGAGTTACAATCTGCTGGCCACAAACAAGGTATTAGTAAAAGCAAGCAATGGCCAGGTGGCCACTTTCAGAGCTCTGCTTGATTCAGGATCTCAAATAAACTTGATCTCTGAACGAATGGCTTCAAAGCTATCATTAAGGCTCCACGGTACTTCATTACGTATCGAAGGTATTGGAGGCAATCCTAAGACTAGTCGAGCTAGAGTGAATGTGCAAATGAAATCAATGCATAACGACTTTACTCAGCAAGTCGAGGCTTTTTGTGTTACCACACATTATAGCCGATCAACCGGCTCATCAGCTAGATCCAACAAATCTACGACTCCCTCAAAACATCGCTCTGGCAGATGCAAACTTTGATAAGCCAGGAAAAATTGACATGCTTATCGGAGCTGAGCACTACTATTCGTTACTACTGCCAAACCAGATGATGTTAAAACCAGGCGGCCCGGTCCTACAGAATACTAAACTTGGTTGGATTGTCGCCGGAAAATTATCTGCAGAAAACAGCCAAGCAGCAATTTGCGCGCCTGTAACCACAGAGGACCAAATCGACACGCTTTTGGAACGTTTCTGGACTTTGGAGAACCTAGAAACGGAAGAGAAACCAAAATCACCGATAGAGGCTCATTGCGAAAGACACTTCCTAGGAAATCTCCAATTCGCAGCAGATGGAAGGTTCATAGTAAAGCTTCCCTTTTCTGAGGAATCATCAGCCCTGGGGGCATCGCAGAAAACTGCAACTAACAGGTTCCTGGCACTAGAGCGCAGAACATCACCTGAAGTCTGGAAAGGTTACGTAGATTTTATGGACGAGTATGAAAGCCTTGGACACATGAAAGAAGTGCCTCCCACAAGGATACCTACGGATCACTACTTTATCCCGCACCACTGTGTGCTAAAACCTGAGAGCGGCACTACAAAACTACGGGTAGTGTTCGATGCTTCCTGCAAGACCACCAGCAACAAGTCGTTAAATGATATTTTGTATGCTGGACCCACCGTACAGAGCGAACTGTTTGCAATTTTACTACGGTTCCGCACTCACAAGTACGTGTTCACAGCCGATATAGAGAAAATGTATCGCCAGGTATGGATACATCCTGATAATCAATTTTATCAATTAATCGTCTGGCGAAAGAATCCATCAGACGAACTCAAGTATTATCGACTTAAAACCGTAACATACGGTACAACATCAGCTCCATTCCTAGCTACAAAATGCTTGGATTACTTGGCTGAGAAAACCAAAAAGAATTTACCGCTTGGAGCAGCCGTGCTCAAGCATGATTTTTATGTTGACGACTGTCTCACAGGAGCAAATAGCATCCCAGAAGCAGTTCAGATTCAACAAGAGCTAAACAAAATACTGCTACCAGCCGGATTCAAGCTCCGAAAGTGGTGCTCCAACAATGACGAAGTTCTTGCACAAATTCCAAAGGAAGACATAGTCAACCACGTCAAATTAGACGAAACCCTTCAACACTACAGTGTGAAAACATTGGGTTTGATCTGGGTACCAAATAAGGATCAGCTATGTGGGCGATCCCAAAAAAGTGAAGCGTCAACCATCACCAAACGAGTGGTGAGCTCGGAGGCATCACAAATTTTCGATCCACTAGGACTATTCGCTCCTGTTGTGGTAAAGGCTAAGATATTCATGCAAAGCCTGTGGGAGCTGAAGATGGGCTGGGACGACGAGCTTCCTCAACTTCTGCAAACTGAGTGGAAAAATTATCGTGCTGATCTACAAGCATTGAACAATTTGCAAATTCCACGGCACATCTTTGACGGAAAGGTGCCCATTAATCAGGAAATTCACACGTTTGTCGATGCATCAGAGCGGGCATACGGAGCAGCAATCTATGTCCGAGCCACATATAAGAACAATCAAGTGTCTGTTCGGCTACTGTGCTCAAAGTCAAGAGTAGCGCCGACAGCAAAAGAGACGCTGCCTCGCCTGGAACTATGCGCCGCAGTCTTGGGAGCAGAGCTAACCCACAGGGTGAGGAAGGATTTACGTATACCAAACGATAAGGTACCTGGATACTTATGGTCAGATTCGACTGTGGTGCTGTCCTGGATAAATGCATCAGCATCATCATATCACACGTTTGTGGCAAATCGAATCGCAAAAATCCAAGCTGTTTCAGACCAATCTCAGTGGCGTCACGTGTCATCAGCTAACAATCCAGCAGATGTACTATCAAGAGGAATTGCCGCCAGCAGGTTAGCAGAACACAATCTATGGCTATATGGACCTCTATTTCTACATGGCTCTCGCGACAAGTGGGCTCAGGTACCAACTACCACCCCCAGCGATCTAGAACGCAGGCTCAATCACATAAGCTTGCCCACATGTCAAAATGAAATTGGCAGTGTACTCTACAAGTGCAACCACAGCAACTCCTTCAATAAGCTACAACATATTGTAGCATATATGATGCGGTTCTGTAACAAGAAAAACAGATCACCCACAACTACATTGTGTGTCGGTGAGTTAACCAATGCAAGGACCATCATCCTGCGAACTATCCAGCAAATTGATTTTAGTGCTGAATACAAACAACTCCGAATCCACAAAACATTGGACAAAAAGAGCTCGATTGTCTCCCTATGTCCTATAATCGGAAACGACGGACTTATCAGAGTCGGAGGTAGATTAGAAGAATCTAGCCTTCCATATAACGCGAAGCATCAAATTTTGCTTCCATACAACGATGCACTTGTGAAAATGCTACTGCGAGAGATGCATGAAGAGAACATGCATTGCGGGGCTCAAGCTCTAAGAGCCATTGCCAGACAACAATATTGGATTCTCAATGATAAAACAATGGCAAGAAGCATAATTCACAGCTGTGTCAGATGTACACAGGCACGGCCCAAGTTGATGCAACAAATCATGGGCAACCTACCAGCTGACCGAGTAACACAAGCTCGGCCATTCTTTAACTCTGGTGTTGACTACTGTGGACCGATTTGGATTCATCACAAACTACGTGGAAAAAGACCTGATAAGGCATACATTGCAGTCTTCTGCTGTTTTGCAACAAAAGCAGTTCATCTGGAGTTAGTAAGTGACTTGACAACAGATGCATTTTTAGCTGCTCTTCGGCGATTTTTGGGTCGACGCGGAAAATGTCAGACTATTCACTGTGACAACGCAACAAACTTTGTCGGTGCCAATAATCAATTGAAGGCCCTAGAGGGAGCTATATTCACCGACAAGGCTCAAGAACAGATTATAAACCATTGCAATAAAAAGCAAGTGGAGTTTAAGTTCATACCGCCCCGAGCACCATCGTTTGGCGGGCTTTGGGAAGCTGCGGTGAAATCTGCGAAGCGGCTTTTAGTATCAGTCACAGCCACAGCGTCATTAACATTTGAGGAGCTTAACACCGTAATCGTGGAAGTCGAAGCAATCCTCAATTCCCGACCGCTGACACCAATGTCATCTGATCCAACAGATACATCAGCTCTGACTCCTGGCCATTTTTTGATTGGTGAACCGTTGACCGCCGCTCCCGATGCAAATCTAGCCTCACCAGGGAAAACGTTGGTGAAAAGATGGGAATTAGTGTCCAGATTAAAACAAATGTTCTGGGACCAATGGTCTATGGAGTATCTACAAGAGCTTCAAATGCGCAACAAGTGGAAAACCGCATCACAAAACGTGAAAGAGGGACTACTTGTGCTAGTCAAGGAAGACAACGTGCCTGTGATGAGTTGGCCAATGGGACGAATAGTGAAGACATATCCCGGTAAGGACGACCATGTCCGAGTAGTAGATGTAAAGACTGCATCTGGGATCTTCAAACGGTCAGTAACTCGTCTCGCGCCACTGTTAAAAGAAGAAACAGCCGTTAAACGTCCGCACAGTTCCATCGAAGATACAACAGCAAAGGATGAAATGCCTACACAGAGGAGGAAGATATCACCTTCGATCCTTCCAACCCTGCTGGCAATGTTACTCATTCTGCCACTAGCGTTGGGACAACAAACAAAGGTCACGCATTTCACAAATCAGCCAGGACTGTTCTATGAAAGAATCGGGACCTCTAGAATGGCAATTTCAGACTGGACCATCATTGTATATTACGACTTGCAACCATATTGGAGTGACATGAGAGTATTGGCTGCCGGGATAACTGAACTCAAGCACAAGTGTTCAGAATTACAGAATGTCAATGCATGTAACTCTATATACGCGCACTTTCAACACGTACATGCCGAATTACAAGCCGGAAATGAGCTTATTAATCACTCACGGCAGCGAAGATCACCGCTAGATATAGTCGGAAATGTGGCGAACTCATTATTTGGCGTGCTGGATTCCAAATATGCTGAAGATATGTCCAAGGTCATAAACGATGTCAAATCAAACGAGGACGTCTTAATGATGCTACTGAAGAACCAAACATCAATCTTGGATTCCACTATAAATGTGGTAAGGAAAAGCAATTCAGCTACCAACGACCGCATACGAAACATAAAACGACAAATAGATGCTCTCACCAGAGAACGAGGAAAATATCAAGGCAACTATCTGCAACAAGCATTCATGATCCTGACAGCCCAGCTCACTCTACTGGCAAATGGAATGCAGCGAATGCAAAATGAGATAACCAACGTTCTTACAGACATTCGCCACCGAACAATTAGCCCCATGCTAGTTTCTCCCCAACAATTAAGGGATCAACTTGATCAGATTAGGGAGCACATCCCACCGGATCAACAGCTGCCAGTCTCTTCAAATGACGTAATACAACTCTATCGAATCATGCATGCCGAGGGAACAACAACCACTGACCATGTTATCTTCAAAATAACGCTGCCATTAGTATCCACAGCGCAGCAAGAAGTTTTCAGCGTCATCCCCATCCCTGCATGGAAGGCAGGAAGTTGGCATGAATTCAAGCTCAAAACAAGGATCATAACTGTCAATGCCCATAGAGATCAATTCATGGGACTAACTACTGACGAGTTTGATCAATGTCTACAATTGCCAAAGGATGAACACATATGCGTCAATCATCAAGCTACGTTTAGCGTAGATAATCGATGTGAATTTCAGTTGTTCAATAACAAGACTGAAACGGAATGTGAGACTGCTAAATCGAAGTCCGATTTAATATGGTCAGCAACACATCAACGAAACAGATGGATGTTTGCAACCCACAGTCCGATCGAACTGCAGGCGGTATGCACGGGAGTTCCCTCCACAGTACAAATGGAAGGAACAGGCTTACTATCACTCGCCGCAGGTTGCACGGCACGCAACTCAAAAATCAGCGTTAGTACATTTAGCACAAGCCGCAGCGAGACAAAAGCAGCATATGTTCGTTTTGGCAACATCACCAAGATAAACATAGAAGAGACACCGAAACCAGGCGTAGAATCGACGACCAAGACAGCCGACGCCGAATTACGCGAATTAGATGCCCTACAACAACAACTGGCCAAACTAAAAGATGCGAAGTACGAAAATCAAGTCAGCGTTGTACACCATCATCAAGTAGCCGCCTATGTGGCACTATCAATATCAATACTACTGATCGTGACCCTGAGTCTACGATATCGACGAGGCAATTGGAGAACACCACAATGCGGCCCCAATCCCCGGACAACAAGTGACCAGCTAGCACCCGAACCTACCCCACGGAGTTTTTCGTTCCACATTACTGAAGGTTGAACACCCGTTCAACGGCCGGGAGAATGTTCAGTCGCTGCAATATATATATAATTCATAATCATAACATTACATAATCTGTAATTCGTCAGTCACAGCACGCTCATATGCAGCCAAAATAAAGTATAGATTACCAGGTCAAGCGCATATGTAGATTCTGCTGACGACGATGAAGTGGAGTGGAGCAATAGCCTCATTCTGCATATACCATTACAACCTACATTATTCTTGCACATCAACATTTGTAACCAGAAGCATATTCGTTTCCGCATGCACTAGCAACCTACATTATTCTTTATCATTAATATTCGTAAATACAAGCACATTTGTTAGCTATAAATATCGTTAAGTTTGAATCAATAAAGTCAGTAATCATCTGCAATTCAAAGAGATCTTTACTCCTCCAACTGCAGTCCACCTAGTTCAAGTGCTGGGTGCGACACAAACAAGGCAATTAGTTTATGTGCTATTTTGCCAGGCATCGAAGCCTACTCACACTAACAAACACTCATACAAACAAATATAAATTCTGAAGTGGATACATGCATTATTAGCTGAGATGTGAACTTTTTGTTTACAAATTTACAATTGAGTATGCAAATGTATTAGCCGTGAAAAAACTAATATAAATACAAATTCTGAAGTGGATTCAGGCATTATTAGCTGAGTTGTGAACTTTTTGTTTTTAAATTTACAATTGAGTATTCAAATGTATTAGCCGTGTCAAAACTATTATAAATACAAATTCTGAAGTGGATACAGACATTATTAGCTGAGTATGCAAATGTATTAGACGTGTAAAAACTAATATAAATATAAATTCTGAAGTGAAATCAGGCATTATTAGCTGAGTTGTGAACTTTTTGTTTACAAATTTACAATTGAGTATGCAAATGCATTAGCCTTCTAAAAACTAATCTAAGTACAAATTCTGCCGTGGATACATGCATTATTAGCTCAGATGTGAACTTTTTGTTTACAAATTTACAATTGAGTATGCAAATTGTGACGCTGCGCGCACAGAATAATAATAAATAGTCAATAAGAAACTCAAAGAAATAAATAGTCAATAAGAAAATCAAAGAAATGTAAAACAAAAAAAGAAACTGAAGTAGCCACAAGGATGGAATAAAAGAAACCAAAATAGTATGAAGTAAACACAAAAGAACTGAAATACGAAAGACGTAAATAAAACAAACTCGGAAAGAGAGAAAAGGAAAGACGCACTCGACTTTGAATCAAAAGCGCGCGCGCGCGCACGGGATGCGAAGGGTCAAACTGGCTGCACGACGACAGGGCACACTAGCGGAGGCAAAACCCGGCCAGGGAGCTGGCCACACTAGGGCCTCGCCGAGCCCTATATAAAGCGCACCACGGCACTGGAGAAGTCACTCAGCCGCTGATTGCAATCGTAATCACCCAAGCAGCCAAGTCACATTTCGGGAACCAGGTAAATCCAGGTTCCGACCAATACATAGTAGTTAGTCGTAGTCCTCCCCGCTAACCCCCTCCCTCCTCCTTGCTGACTTTCGAGTCCAAACCGTTGCCGACTTTCGGGTCCATCTCTGCCGACTTTAGGGTCCATCTCTGCCGACTTTAGGGTCCACTCTCTGCCGACTTTAGGGTCCACTCTCTGCCGACTTTAGGGTCCATCTCTGCCGACTTTAGGGTCCATCTCTGCCGACTTTAGGGTCCACTCTCTGCCGACTTTAGGGTCCATCTCTGCCGACTTTAGGGTCCACTCTCTGCCGACTTTAGGGTCCGTCTCTGCTGACTTTCGAGTCCCAAATCGTTGCCGACTTTCGGGTCCATCTCTGCTGACTTTCGAGTCCAAATCGTTGCCGACTTTCGGGTCCATCTCTGCTGACTTTCGAGTCCAATTCTCCTGGCAGACTTCCGAGTCCAAAACAACAACTTCTCCTTGCAGACTTTCGAGTCCAAACCCCACTTCTCCTTGCAGACTTTCGAGTCCAAACCACACTTCTCCGAGCAGACTTTCGAGTCCAAGACAACAACTTCTCCTGGCAGACTTTCGAGTCCCAAAACAACAACTTCTCCTTGCAGACTTTCGAGTCCAAACCCCACTTCTCCTTGCAGACTTTCGAGTCCAAACCACACTTCTCCGAGCAGACTTTCGAGTCCAAAACAGCAACTTCTTCTGGCAGACTTTCGAGTCCAAAACAACAACTTCTCCTTGCAGACTTTCGAGTCCAAACCACAATTCTCCTAGCAGACTTTCGAGTCCAAGACAACAACTTCTCCGTGCAGACTTTCGAGTCCAAAACACCTTCTCCGTGCAGACTTTCGAGTCCAACCCAACTTCTCTTTGCCGACTTTCGAGTCCAAACCACAACTTCTCCAGGCCGACTTTCGAGTCCCACTTCCATCCTCCGAGCAGACTGGCGAACCCAAGCGACGGACGGCATACGGACCTGCGCGCCCAACAACAACCATCCGCCGCCCCGATCGGAGCCACCATCTTCTCTTCTCCCTCTTCCCCAGGCACCAGCTGCAGCCGGCGACATCCAGACGCGAGAAGACCCACCCAGACGCGAGAAGCCTACGCCCACTGTCACCCGGGATTCACGGACCTGATCTTTTCCGTCGCCCCGAGCCATCCGTTGGTCACCAGCGCAGCCGAAATCCTGATCAATTTACCTGACCGTAATATTACGTCAATAAACCGTACTCTTACTCTTTACTGTATTTCTCTCTCGAGTTCTCCCTGGGGGGCAAACGGATCGGGGAAAATCTTTACAGCAACCACGCCTGAACCAAATAAATCTATCTGCACAGACCCTGGACGTCCCGCTGACTACCCGTGGGCGACAGGACGTTCCAGATTGGCGCCCGAACAGGTTGAAGTGGTTGTAAGTAAAAGATCCGATACCGTGGGAGTAATGTCGAGCTGGGTATACCTTGCATCAAAGAGTGAGCTAACGGAGTACGCGGAAGAATTTGGGCTAGACACCGCAGGAAGGAACGAGGATCTAAGGCGGTTACTGGCGGCTTTCGCTAAGAGAACGGATCACACGGAGGCAACGGTACTGAAACTCTCAGAACTTGCGGAAAAGCACAAGAAAGAGAAAAGTCCGGCTAGAAGCTCAACACCGGCGATCGTGGTGACAAACGGAGAAGAGCGGAGCGCCGAGGAACAGCCAACAACGAGTGCAGCGGCAAGGGTCAGAGCTGTTAAAGAAGGAGAGCAGAAGACCGACCACCGAGGAACGGTTACGGCTAAAATGGAGGAGGTCAAAGAAAGGAAAGGAGACCGGAGAATGGAGACAGATATTGTGGACCGAGTAAGAGGTTGGGGCATCCGGTACCAAGGAACAACGAACCCGCTGGAGTTCCTGAGCAAGATGGAACAATGGGCAGATGGGTACGGGATACAGAACCAGCTAATACAGACCATGCCATTTATACTGGAGGGGATTGCGTACGACTGGTGGAACACCGCACCGGCCAGAATAACAACATGGCAGCAACTGACATCAGAACTGCTGGAACATTTCCTACCATCAAGATACGGAGAACAACTGGAGATCCAGATAGTGCAGCTGAAACAGCGGGAAACAGAGCCGGTAAGAGAGTACGCGATGAGTCTAAGGAAACTGATGCGGTTCACAAAACTAACGGAGGAGGAGAAACTCGACCGGGTGTACAAGAACTGCAGAAGCAAAATATAGCTGTATACGCGGAGAACGGGGTTCAACACCCTGACAGAGTTCCTCAGGCTGGCGGAGGAAGTGGAGGAGATCGAGGCGGCAGAAACCCTCACACAACACCCCCACCAGCCATACCAGCTCAGCCCGGACATATGCATGCGCTGCGGAGGAACCGGGCACGCAGCGAGAACATGCACGAATCCGCCGAGATTGTTCTGTTGGGTCTGCGGGAGAAACGGCATCCGGACAACAGAATGCTGCAGATCGGGATCGGGAAACGACAGAGGCCTGAGCAGATGAAGCTGGCGGCTCAGGCGACAAGAAATCCAGCTATAGAGGACGACCTAAGCTGTGACGGGTTTCAGATCATAGCACGGATCGGAATCGGGAAGGGAACGGCACGCGGAGTGGTCGATACGGGGGCATCAAGAAGTGCGATCAGCAAAAACATGTACCAGGATCTAAGGGACCACGGAAGATGGTGGGGTACACGGGAGGAGATCACACTCGCCAACGGAGCCCGACAAAGAGCCATAGGGAACTTCACAGCGAAGGTTAGCTTCGGAGGAAGAGCGTTCACGGTAACGTTCATGATACTGAAGAACGTGTCTGGAGGAATACTATTGGGTATGGACTTTCTGGCAGGAGCGAACAGCATGCTGAGGTGCGGCAACCTAGAGTTGGATCTGGTATCGGCCATGGACGGAACACCGACAAGGCAGGAAAAGGATACGATGGCAGAGAAGGCAGGAGAACCGTCGGAAGAGGAAGTGCAGCAGTTCCTGAACAAAAACAGGCAAGTATTCGAGGACATGAAGGGTGTAAGCAACGTGACCGAACACAAAATATACCTGAACGACGACAGACCGATCAAGCAGAGATACTACCCGCGAAATCCCAAGCAACAGGCGGTCATCGACGAACAGGTAGACGAACTGCTGACCCTGGGGTTAATAGAACGATCGAGGAGTCCGTATAGCGCACCAGTCGTGCTGGTAAGGAAAAAGAATAACGAATGGAGGATGTGCATCGATTACAGACAGCTGAATGAGAAAACGGAGAAGGATGCTTACCCGGTACCGCGAATGAACTTCATCCTGGACCAATTAAGGGAAGCAAAATTTATAAGCACCATAGACCTGAAGTCAGGATATTGGCAAATCCCGATGGAACAGGGAAGCAGACAATACACTGCATTCACGGTACCAGGACGAGGGCTGTTCCAGTGGACGGTAATGCCATTTGGGCTAACCACCGCCCCGGCAACGTTCCAGAGGGCATTAGACACAATAATTGGGCCAGAGATGGAACCGTTCGCGTTCGCGTACCTAGATGATATTATTGTGATAGGCCGGACTAAGAGGGAGCATCTTGAAAAGCTCCAGGAAGTATTCCGAAGGCTGCAACAAGCGAACTTGAGAATAAATCCGGACAAGTGCCATTTTTTCCAAAAAGAACTAAAGTACTTGGGCCATGTGGTAAGCGAGCACGGGATCCGGACAGACCCGGAGAAGGTAGCAGCGATTCGGGACTTACCGACACCCAAGAACACAAAGGAAGTACACAGTTTTTTGGGAATGGCGTCGTGGTACCGAAGATTTATCCCAAACTTCACGGAGCAAGCAGGAGCACTGCAGGAGCTTACAAGGAAGGGCCAAAAGTTCGAATGGAACCAAAACCATCAGAACTCGTTCGAGCAGCTGAAGGAAAGCCTGATGCGGGCTCCGGTACTGGCATGCCCGGACTTCACGAAGCGGTTTAAACTGCAGACCGATGCCAGCGACTTCGGAGTGGGGGCAGTACTTACGCAGGACACAGAGGACGGCGAACATGTAATCTCCTTCGCAAGTAGGAAGCTAAGCAAGGTAGAACGGAAATATAGCGCAACGGAGAAGGAGTGTTTGGCGATCCACTGGGGCATAGAGAAGTACAAGATGTATCTGGAGGGCTACCCGTTCACAGTAGTAACGGACCATATGGCACTCAAGTGGCTAAACTCGATAAAGAGTCCCTCAGGAAGGATAGCAAGATGGGCGCTAGGTTTGCAACCGTACCAGTTCGACATACAGTACAGGAAGGGGAAGCTGAACGTGGTGGCGGATACATTATCAAGAGCACCGCCGATAGAACTGAAGACAGTAAGCCAGGTGGCAAGCTGGGTGGAGCGGAAGCGAGACGAGGTATAAAAAGGGCAAGGCGACACGGACTTTTACGTAGAAGGCGATCAGCTCTACAAACTCAATCAAAATCGGAGGGATCAGCAGCCATGGAAATTGTGCATACCCGAAGACCAAGTACACCACATACTAACGGAAAACCACTGCACGCCAGCAGCAGGGCATCTGGGAGTGTACAAGACAAAGCGGCGAATACGTAACCGATACTTCTGGCCAGGTATGGCAAAAGATGTGGAGGAATTCGTCAGTAAGTGTGATAGCTGCCAACGATACAAAGTATCGCAACAAAAAAGCGCGGGGAAAATGTTAACAAGAATAACAGAGGCGCCATGGGAAACGATGTGCGTGGACTTCGTCGGGCCGCTACCACGGACAACCCATGGAAACACAATACTAGTGGTGATAGTGGACAAATTCTCCAAATGGGTGGAGCTAGCAGCGATTCGGCAGGCGACAGCAGACGCATTCTTGAAAATCTTCCGCGAGCGAGTAATAGCACGAGTCGGCGCGCCAAAGATCCTAATATCCGACAACGGAGTGCAATTCACGGGACGCAAAACTAAAAACGCGATGGAGAAGTGGGGAATACGGCAGCAGTTTAACGCACCTTACACGCCACAGGAAAATCCGACGGAGCGAACAAACAGGACGATTAAAACAATGATAGCACAGATGACGGGATCGGAACAAACGAAGTGGGACGAACACATCCCGGAACTGATGCTAGCATTCAATAGTAGCACGTCGGAATCGACGAAATACAGCCCGGCACATTTAGTTTTCGGAAAGGAGCTAAGGTTACCGGATATGACCTTCGATAAGGTAGCGAATGGCTCAGGAATAAAGGAAGAGAGCATATCGGCAAGATGGAGGCGCATGGAGGACGCACGAAAGGAAGCAACGGAAAGCATGGGGAAGGCGGCGGAGCAGCAGAAGCGGCACTATAACTTGCGGAAGCGGGAATGGAAGCCCAGGATCGGGGAATGGGTTTGGTGTAGGACGCATCATCTCTCGAACGCGGTAAACAAGTTCAATGCAAAACTGGCACCACGGTATGACGGACCCTGGAAAATAGTAGGGTTCATATCCCCAGTGATATTGGCGCTAAGGGACCCAAAAACCCGGAAAACAAAACGGGGATATTAAGCCTCAGAAAGGGGCTGAGGCAGAGCAGAGATCGGCACAGGTGGCGGAGAGAAGGCAAGAGAGCGATAGGGCGGATAAGCAGAGTCAGGAACCGATAACAGGCAAAGACCACAACCTAACCCAACGACCCGAACGTAACGTTATACAACACTATAACCACATAAGACGAAGCCTAACACTAGAAAACGAGCTAATCAGCTGGCCAAAAACTAACATGGGTTCTTTCCGTATCCTTCCAGCAGAGACGATGCATCGCTTTCAAGCAAGCGCGGAGAAATTCAGGAAGAATCTCGACAAGGCGGCACGCGGGGCGCCGCGAACGCAGCTAATCGACCCGAGCGTGGCACCGGGGACGGTAAGAAAGCGGACGGCACCAACCAGGATGGGCAGCAAGAACGCGCAGGCGCCGGAGAGTGGGGGCGAACCGCTCGCTGGGCCGCCGACGGCACCCGTCCGCCCGGGGAAGAGCAGGGTCGCCCACATCCCGAAGGAGCAAAGACACACGGAGGGACCTGGATGCAGCGGTGCGCAGCAGCGGCAACAACAACAATTGACCGGATGGGCGAGGGCACCCGCCAATCAAGTCCGAGTCCTACAAAAGCCCGCAGCAGCAGAAGGGCAACCAGAGGGCCCACAACACAACGAGCAGAAACCAGCAGGGCCGAGTCAGCCAAGGCAAGGGAGCGACGGACATGAGGCGGCGCCGGAAGCCAGACGGCAGACCAGGTCACCGGACCGGGACGTACTGGAGATCCACTCGGAGGAGAGGAATGAGTACGGATGGATCGTGCCGGCCGGAAGCCGTATATCGGATGCGGCAATGGCGAAGATCAGACAGAAGCTGGCAACGAAGCGAATTGCGAAGCAAAAAAAATGGTTGGAACAGGACGGAAGCAACGTCTGGCGGGTTATCTCAAATAGAGGTAATCACGTCACAATTCGCCGCCACTTCCCAAACGGGGGGGGGGGGGGTGTGACGCTGCGCGCACAGAATAATAATAAATAGTCAATAAGAAACTCAAAGAAATAAATAGTCAATAAGAAAATCAAAGAAATGTAAAACAAAAAAAGAAACTGAAGTAGCCACAAGGATGGAATAAAAGAAACCAAAATAGTATGAAGTAAACACAAAAGAACTGAAATACGAAAGACGTAAATAAAACAAACTCGGAAAGAGAGAAAAGGAAAGACGCACTCGACTTTGAATCAAAAGCGCGCGCGCGCGCACGGGATGCGAAGGGTCACACTGGCTGCACGACGACAGGGCACACTAGCGGAGGCAAAACCCGGCCAGGGAGCTGGCCACACTAGGGCCTCGCCGAGCCCTATATAAAGCGCACCACGGCACTGGAGAAGTCACTCAGCCGCTGATTGCGATCGTAATCACCCAAGCAGCCAAGTCACTTTTCGGGAACCAGGTAAATCCAGGTTCCGACCAATACATAGTAGTTAGTCGTAGTCCTCCCCGCTAACCCCCTCCCTCCTCCTTGCTGACTTTCGAGTCCAAACCGTTGCCGACTTTCGGGTCCATCTCTGCCGACTTTAGGGTCCATCTCTGCCGACTTTAGGGTCCACTCTCTGCCGACTTTAGGGTCCACTCTCTGCCGACTTTAGGGTCCATCTCTGCCGACTTTAGGGTCCACTCTCTGCCGACTTTAGGGTCCATCTCTGCCGACTTTAGGGTCCATCTCTGCCGACTTTAGGGTCCACTCTCTGCCGACTTTAGGGTCCATCTCTGCCGACTTTAGGGTCCACTCTCTGCCGACTTTAGGGTCCGTCTCTGCTGACTTTCGAGTCCCAAATCGTTGCCGACTTTCGGGTCCATCTCTGCTGACTTTCGAGTCCAATTCTCCTGGCAGACTTCCGAGTCCAAAACAACAACTTCTCCTTGCAGACTTTCGAGTCCAAACCCCACTTCTCCTTGCAGACTTTCGAGTCCAAACCACACTTCTCCGAGCAGACTTTCGAGTCCAAGACAACAACTTCTCCTGGCAGACTTTCGAGTCCCAAAACAACAACTTCTCCTTGCAGACTTTCGAGTCCAAACCCCACTTCTCCTTGCAGACTTTCGAGTCCAAACCACACTTCTCCGAGCAGACTTTCGAGTCCAAAACAGCAACTTCTCCTGGCAGACTTTCGAGTCCAAAACAACAACTTCTCCTTGCAGACTTTCGAGTCCAAACCACAATTCTCCTAGCAGACTTTCGAGTCCCAAAACAACAACTTCTCCGTGCAGACTTTCGAGTCCAAAACACCTTCTCCGTGCAGACTTTCGAGTCCAACCCAACTTCTCTTTGCCGACTTTCGAGTCCAAACCACAACTTCTCCAGGCTGACTTTCGAGTCCCACTTCCATCCTCCGAGCAGACTGGCGAACCCAAGCGACGGACGGCATACGGACCTGCGCGCCCAACAACAACCATCCGCCGCCCCGATCGGAGCCACCATCTTCTCTTCTCCCTCTTCCCCAGGCACCAGCTGCAGCCGGCGACATCCAGACGCGAGAAGACCCACCCAGACGCGAGAAGCCTAC
The DNA here is from genome assembly GCF_030179895.1 of Drosophila kikkawai. NCBI lineage: Eukaryota > Metazoa > Arthropoda > Insecta > Diptera > Drosophilidae > Drosophila > Drosophila kikkawai. The sequence continues at coordinate 61,828 of NW_027222743.1, forward strand.
GCCCACTGTCACCCGGGATTCACGGACCTGATCTTTTCCGTCGCCCCGAGCCATCCGTTGGTCACCAGCGCAGCCGAAATCCTGATCAATTTACCTGACTGTAATATTACGTCAATAAACCGTACTCTTACTCTTTACTGTATTTCCCTCTCGAGTTCTCCCTGGGGGGCAAACGGATCGGGGAAAATCTTTACAGCAACCACGCCTGAACCAAATAAATCTATCTGCACAGACCCTGGACGTCCCGCTGACTACCCGTGGGCGACAGGACGTTACAAAATGTATTAGCCGTGTAAAAACTAATATAAGTACAAATTCTGCTGTGGATACATGCATTATTAGCTGAGTTGTGAACTTTTTGTTTACAAATTTACAATAGAGTATGCAAATGTATTAGCCTTCTAAAAACTAATATAAGTACAAATTCTGCCGTGGATACATGCACTATAAGCGGAGTTGTAAACTTTTTGTTTACAAATTTACTATTGAGTATGCAAATGTATTAGACGTGTAAAAACTAATATAAATATAAATTCTAAAGTGGATATATGCATTATTATCTGAGCTGTGAACTTTTTGTTTACAAATTTACAATTGAGTATGCAAATGTATTAGCCGTGTAAAAACTAATATAAATACAAATTCTAAAGTGGATTCAGGCATTATTAGCTGAGTTGTGAACTTTTTGCTTTCAAATTTACAATTGAGTATGCAAATGTATTAGCCGTGTAAAAACTAATATAAATACAAATTCTGAAGTGGATACAGACATTATTAGCTGAGCAGTGAACTTTTTGTTTACAAATTTACAATTGAGTATGCAAATGTATTAGCCTTCTAAAAACTAATATAAGTACTGTAGTAGCCAGCCAGCTAGTCTGTTCTCCCTTGTCTTTCTATGTCAGCCAGACTAGGATCGTCGGTTGCCCGTCAGGGCTCCCTGGCCTGTGTTCACCGGGTTAAGGGTAACCTAGTGTATAAGGAGATTCGGTTTCGTGCACTTCTAGCATTGCTCTTTGCTAAGCTCGTCGGATTGTCATGGGTTTTCCTCATCTTCCCTATATACACACTGCACTACGCAAAAGAAAAGTTTTAAGTGCACTAACTGTAATCTACAGTTCAAAACAACAAAGGATATATTCGGATTCTGGTATACGCGGACGGACCAGTAAGCTAATCAAGAGAACACCAGGAGTAGGGGTGGCTAGCTGTTATTCGCCATCCCTTTCTGTACCCTCCCTGCCATGATAACTCGAGAGATTATGTTTGCGGTTATCCCTTAATCAAAGTTTATTCTTATATTATAATTCTAATTCACATTGCGGCAGCATCAAGATCGATCCACGAAAACTAATTTAAATTACTCCAACATATTGGAAAAAGGATCAATCAATCAAAACAAAGAATCGCATAAATTCGATCATATTGGCCAAATGCCCAAAACAATAACAAAAGGTTTTCAAATCGCATCATCTTATCGTCTACAAATTCTTATTCGCTCCTAAATTCTTATTGTTGCTTACGATGTATTTAACTCCTAACCATAATGCTACTAAAACTTACTTTAATCGAATCGTAAAAATATTTAAATGTCATTCGACTAATTATATGGCGTATCGTTATAAAAATGCATCCACAAAAATAGAATATATTTGTAAAGTCAGAAATCAATATGTTTTTATAAGGAGAGATCTCACTTACTCACAAATCCGGTTGAAGCAGGTTCGGTGGGCCCATCGAAGACGCTGTGCTAGATTTAATCAAGAAATGTTGTTAACCTCTGACAAATATTATTTTTGTGTTGCTCAAACGACCCTAAATTTACATTACTTGAATACAAACAGTATATTGTCTACGCAATTATCAAAGAATTAAATCTACAAATTCAGCACATTGGCTTTAAATCCCTAAACAACGAAAATGATCTGCAGCACACGTCAACGTTGATTGGCTGCAGTTCTGCACATGGCGATGCCTCCTTGCGGCATTCTCCTCCAGGTCTCCTGTTCGATTCACCGCATACGAAGGGTTTGGCGACTTCGCATGCCAGACGAAAGGTCTGTTCTCCCTATTTCATCCCGCTCTGGGATATGGTGCCGCACGTGGCACGTGCGCGCAAAGAGCAGGCTAGAGTCGCCTCACATTCGTCTCTTCCTCCTAATTACGGCAGCAAAACCAGCGGTCAACCGATCGTCGTTACTTCTGCAGGAGCTCGTAGCTCCTTCTCCTCCTCCTCGCGTTCCTTAGGGTAGCTTAACCCGCATGGGTACTCCGACACCACGCCTTGGATGGATTGGCTGATTGGGAACGGCAGGTCGGATTAAGGTTAAATCCGAACCTCCATGTGGCACACGGTTGTCGCGGCCGAAGTGTCTCTCAAAATTGTGGTTAAGTCCGATTTATGTTGGGCGTGCTCACGCGCAGGTCGATTCCAATCTCAAAACGTGGCAATCTACACGCGGCACGTCCAAAAGAATACGGCGGTTGTCGCACTGATCTTGGCCAGCAGCCTCCAAAACGGTCCACCAGCCGGTGACCAACACCCGAGAACTGGCGTAATGATGCCGCTCTGGCGCTGAAGTTGCCGGCCGACGTATCTTCCGTCTCTTTCCTACACAAAAATATGCACTTAAACACTGCCTTTTCATTTGCACTTTTCACGGAAATATTTACCCCTTGCGCTTGGTTCGTTTCTCCGAAACTCCTTCTGCACTGGTGAACTCCTTTTCCTTGCCAGAAAACACTTTACAATTTTCGGCCACGCGGTTGAAAATTTTCCACTATTATTACTACGATCAGCAGCGGTTTGCATGCGAACGTTATCAGTGCCAAAAATGAAATGAGCGAGAACTCTGACTCGAGAAGTTAGCTGTACGCAATTGCAGCGTTGCCAAACTTCACCTAACGGAGTGCTTCCAGTCGCTCTTCTCCTTTTCCGTCTTCACACGCATTCGGTGCACACGAAAAAGGGTTAGCGCTATGCAGATAGGCTGTATGCGAGAGCAGGCCAGATAAGCTTCTATCGACGCTCTCCGCTATACTCTACGTTTTGCTTGTGAGCATATGCGAATTCATATGTGATTTGCATTTTCGCAATGTTTACAAATTAATTTCTTTATTTCTTATATATTTTATTTTCGGTTTGCGACTGGCCACCACACCACAGTTAACTTTGCAAGAGGTTTAACTCGCAGAAGGGTTAACTGACAAAAACAAGGGTCAGTTGCAAATTCCTTATCTGTGTCATGTTCTGATATCTTTCAGGTGATATACGCCCAAGGACTTGTTCGATTCGTTAGCTAGTTCGTAATACGTCGGGCTGATTTTCTTCGTTATTGATGCTTTGACGGAAACGGGTGCTAACTTGCTACTGAACTTCTTGCCAGCATTGCTTTGAGCAAAACTGCGAGCGAATACGGTGTCTCCTACTTTCAAATGCACGACTCGACTACGCAAATTGTATACCCTAGCATTTACTGCATGTGATTCCGAAATCTTCTTTTTAGCTTGCTGTCTCGCTACCTGTAACACGTCGGCTGTCTTTATAGCTACATCGTCAGATAATGAATTCAGATTTCGAAGCAACTCATAATCCTGTCCATTGGCTACCATGTTCTGTCCAAAACAAAGAAAATACGGGGAAAACCCTGTACTCCTATGAATACTTGATCTTAGTGATGCACTTATAGCATCGATATTTAAGTCCCAATTCGTGTGGTCCGATCCGATATAAGCTCTGATCGCGGCTAGGATCGACCTATTTACACGCTCGCTTGCGGCGAATAAATTGCTGTACATATCTGTTTAATTCCGAACTTGGTTAGAAATGATCTGAAATACTGACATCTGTATAAAGACGATTATCAGACTTCATAAAGATTGCGGTAGAACTGACTTCTCCGAAGATTCGCTGTCTTGCGGCTGCGTAATTCGCAACTCTGATATGATATGGCTGGTAATGATTGACATTAATTGGTTTAGGTTCGTCCGGTTTGTTATTTGACTCGTCTGGGTTTATTATTATTAATGGTTCTGTCTGTGTACCACTATCAGAATTTACTGTCTCGGATGCGACGTGTGGCAAGATTTGACCGGCGCATCCATCCGATAGTTTTCCGAAGGGTTGCACTTTTGACACCTGGGTTTGAACGTATTCTTTGCTCCGCACCCGTAGCAAAAGATGGTGCGAACTTCAAGACAATCATCAAAACGATGTCCAAGTTTGTCGCAATTCCAACACTTAAGTTGCTTTCGCCGCATAGCTGCAACTTCAGCTGATTCACTGTCATCAAACTCTTGTTCTATTTGAGACACAAAAGATCGTTGCTCAAAACCACCTCTGACTGATTGAGCTTTCATTTGCCTACAAAATTGTTCGTGCGTACGGACTTCCTCCCTGAGATGAGCTAACGTGTCTATACGCAAATGCATAAGTTTATATCGTAGTGAAGGTTTCGCTTGTCGAATAAGAAGCCTCACTAACGATTCTTCTGAGATCGGAGTGCTCAAGCGAGACACAAGTTTCTCTACTTGGAATTGGTAGTCTTCAAAAGGTTCCTTTTCAGCTTGACGCCTACTGTTTATGAACTCCCAAAATGTCCATGTCCGGGTCACTCTCCTTGAACTTATTCCGAAATTCTCTGCAAAATAGTATCCAGTTAAACTGAGGAAACGAACGGTGGAATTTCCAGTACCATTCGCTAGCTTTGCCAACGAAAAATAAATGGAGATGGTCACATAGAAGCTGACGATTCCCATTTAAATTTTGCTGTGCTAATGCCTGTATGCGATAAAGGAACTCTTCTGTCTGTAACCCGTCCTTTAATCCATCAAACTTGATGTGCCAACTCTGAATGATGCTCGGCACCTTTTCTGGCTGAACTGTAGAACCCGATCTATCGACGCGCTGAGTGTTTAGATGAATATCATGGTAAACCGTTTCTGCTGAATGAGCTTCCCTTGGTTGATCTCGTCTATCGTTCATTCCCCTATTCGGAGTTTGAGCAGAACCACCAATCTGTAGGTTCGCTACTTGCGCTCGTATAAACTCTGAAAGTTCTTGCCTAATGGCTTGTTGCTGTGCCTGCATGGCTGTCTGTACTAATCTCTCTATGTCCTCTAAATTGTCTGCCCTAGAAATATCTCTTACAGAATCTGTGTCAAGACTTTGCTCGAGGTGGTTCGCTGGATTATTGCGACCTGACCTCAGCGTCATTCCTGTTCGTTGTCCGCCGCCTCGGCGTTGACCTGTATTCCTGCCTCTTCTTCCGCCTGCTCTACCTCTGTTCGTATGCTCAATCGACACGCTGCAAGCCGGTAAATCGTTGTTGACAGTATTAGTACCTCCTAATCCTCGATTGTTGTTCGACAAGGACAATTGTCGTGCTGTGCATTCTCGATTGCACATTGGACATCCATTGGAATCAATCATATGATCCCTTATACACTGATGGTGGAAGGTATGACCGCAAGGAGTAGTTGCTGTTAAATCGCTTGCGCTCAATGGTTGCGTACAAATTGTACAAGATGTACTTTCGCCGCCTGCTGCGGCAGATAAATCGACGTTGCTGTGACGTACTGACATATCGCTAAATATTTTGGTTATATAAAAATAAATTCAATAGTTTCGTGATTGATCTTATAATGACTGCATGCTCGCTATGTGAATTAAACTACTTATGTTTCTTGATAGCTTACAAAAAGTTGAATTTCAAAGCAAAATTAATAAAAAAAAAATATATAGTTTGAATGCTTGCTTCTCGAGTTACTTTATCTGAACCGGTCAAAGATCGAAGTACCTCCAATACTTTGCAATTCCATTGAACAAACTCCCGTAGTCTAAAAGCAAGTTTAAAGAACATTCATGGAAATGAGATATCAAGTGAACTGTTGGTTCTGGTCGACTATTCCGTAAATTACTCGAAATACAATCGCAATTCCTAGAGACCTATTTCAAATTCATCCAAATCCGCAAAAAAGTTCTACTTATTGTTACTTTCAATCCTTCCGAGATTACATGAATACTTCAAACTGAGTGGTCGACCTAATCCGTAGATTACTCGAATCAAGATCGCGATTCCTGCCTCGAATTCTTAGTGATCATTACATAATAAATAATAAAGACCTGAAACTAAACTTCAGCAGACACTAATACAATTATTGGTAACTACTAGAGCAAAATCGTGGAGCTGAGTTTCATTCTAGTTTCCTGCACTTAGAAATCTGGCAATCTCTAGTCGGTTTCGCTGTCTAGAGGTATCACTGTTGCCTGCCTCAAATTGGTTGTGGCATTTTCTTTATGTAGAACTCAAACATATATCTAGCCCCACACGTTGATGTGGTATTTTCTTCTATGCGGCTATCGGCCCCACACGCTGGTGTGGCATTTTCTTCTTATGTAGTACTCCTACAGCTATTTAGCCCCATGTTGGGCGCCATTTTCTTTCTATTTAGTAGCCAGCCAGCTAGTCGGTTCTCCCTTGCCTTTCTATGTCAGCCAGACTAGGATCGTCGGTTGCCCGTCAGGGCTCCCTGGCCTGTGTTCACCGGGTTAAGGGTAACCTAGTGTATAAGGAGATTCGGTTTCGTGCACTTCTAGCATTGCTCTTTGCTAAGCTCGTCGGATTGTCGTGGGTTTTCCTCATCTTCCCTATATACACACTGCACTACGCAAAAGAAAAGTTTTAAGTGCACTAACTGTAATCTACAGTTCAAAACAACAAAGGATATATTCGGATTCTGGTATACGCGGACGGACCAGTAAGCTAATCAAGAGAACACCAGGAGTAGGGGTGGCTAGCTGTTATTCGCCATCCCTTTCTGTACCCTCCCTGCCATGATAACTCGAGAGATTATGTTTGCGGTTATCCCTTAATCAAAGTTTATTCTTATATTATAATTCTAATTCACATTGCGGCAGCATCAAGATCGATCCACGAAAACTAATTTAAATTACTCCAACATATTGGAAAAAGGATCAATCAATCAAAACAAAGAATCGCATAAATTCGATCATATTGGCCAAATGCCCAAAACAATAACAAAAGGTTTTCAAATCGCATCATCTTATCGTCTACAAATTCTTATTCGCTCCTAAATTCTTATTGTTGCTTACGATGTATTTAACTCCTAACCATAATGCTACTAAAACTTACTTTAATCGAATCGTAAAAATATTTAAATGTCATTCGACTAATTATATGGCGTATCGTTATAAAAATGCATCCACAAAAATAGAATATATTTGTAAAGTCAGAAATCAATATGTTTTTATAAGGAGAGATCTCACTTACTCACAAATCCGGTTGAAGCAGGTTCGGTGGGCCCATCGAAGACGCTGTGCTAGATTTAATCAAGAAATGTTGTTAACCTCTGACAAATATTATTTTTGTGTTGCTCAAACGACCCTAAATTTACATTACTTGAATACAAACAGTATATTGTCTACGCAATTATCAAAGAATTAAATCTACAAATTCAGCACATTGGCTTTAAATCCCTAAACAACGAAAATGATCTTCAGCACACGTCAACGTTGATTGGCTGCAGCTCTGCACATGGCGATGCCTCCTTGCGGCATTCTCCTCCAGGTCTCCTGTTCGATTCACCGCATACGAAGGGTTTGGCGTCTTCGCATGCCAGACGAAAGGTCTGTTCTCCCTATTTCATCCCGCTCTGGGATATGGTGCCGCACGTGGCACGTGCGCGCAAAGAGCAGGCTAGAGTCGCCTCACATTCGTCTCTTCCTCCTAATTACGGCAGCAAAACCAGCGGTCAACCGATCGTCGTTACTTCTGCAGGAGCTCGTAGCTCCTTCTCCTCCTCCTCGCGTTCCTTAGGGTAGCTTAACCCGCATGGGTACTCCGACACCACGCCTGGGATGGATTGGCTGATTGGGAACGGCAGGGCGGGTTAAGGTTAAATCCGAACCTCCATGTGGCACACGGTTGTCGCGGCCGAAGTGTCTCTCAAAATTGTGGTTAAGTCCGATTTATGTTGGGCGTGCTCGCGCGCAGGTCGATTCCAACCTCAAACGTGGCAGTCAGCGCGTGGCACGTCCAAAAGAGTACGGCGGTTGTCGCACTGATCTCGGCCAGCGGCCTCCAAAACGGTCTACCAGCCGGTGACCAACGCCCGAGAACAGGCGTAATGCTGCCGCTCTGGCGCTGAAGTTGCCGGCCGACGTATCTTCCGTCTCTTTCCTACACAAAAATATGCACTTAAACACTGCCTTTTCATTTGCACTTTTCACGGAAATATTTACCCCTTGCGCTTGGTTCGTTTCTCCGAAACTCCTTCTGCACTGGTGAACTCCTTTTCCTTGCCAGAAAACACTTTACAATTTTCGGCCACGCGGTTGAAAATTTTCCACTATTATTACTACGATCAGCAGCGGTTTGCATGCGAACGTTATCAGTGCCAAAAATGAAATGAGCGAGAACTCTGACTCGAGAAGTTAGCTGTACGCAATTGCAGCGTTGCCAAACTTCACCTAACGGAGTGCTTCCAGTCGCTCTTCTCCTTTTCCGTCTTCACACGCATTCGGTGCACACGGGAAATGGTTAGCGCTATGCAGGTAGGCTGTATGCGAGAGCAGGCCAGATAAGCTTCTATCGACGCTCTCCGCTGTACTCTACGTTTTGCTTGTGAGCATATGCGAATTCAAATGTGATTTGCATTTTCGCAATGTTTACAAATTAATTTCTTTATTTCTTATATATTTTATTTTCGGTTTGCGACTGGCCACCACAGTACAAATTCTGCCGTGGATACATGCACTATAAGCGGAGTTGTGAACTTTTTGTTTACAAATTTACAATCGAATATGCAAATGTATTAGCATTGTTGTAAATCCGTGAGGGTTTTCCGGACAAAAAATTCGAATAAAAAAAAGGCGACTAGCAACTAGCGGCCTAGCTGGGGAATTTCCACTCGAAGGCAAAGAAAAGAAGATGAGAAGAACTGCAGTCGCACGAAAAAGTTTTATTGCGCTGGCGCAGCCAGCAGTTCCAAAGGTTAATCGGCTACTACCTTTACACAAGCAGCGTCCGAATTGCCTCGCTATGAAAGCTATACGTTTCGGCTATTCAGCTCGGCTGAGTGCAAGCGATAAGCTTTTTGTTTCACATTGGTTACGTTTTAGTTCTATTTTTTTCTTCATGTAAATTCATTTTAACAATAATATCAATCGCTAATCTAGTGCTCCAACATTTCGGCCCCGTTGAAGGCCTCCGGCGCTTTAACCTCCTCGTTAGGAGCGATGTTTATCGGCAGCAATGCCAACTTCTGGATGGCGCGCTTGATGACGCCTCCTGACGTCTGGATGTGTGCTACACGCACTTTACCGTCCGCGCCGACTGTTGTTGCCACCACGCGCCCTGTGAGCCACCGTTGTGGGGGCGAGTTGTCCTCGTGTACGAGCACCAAGCGTCCGACCTCCAAATCGCTGCATCCGGTGCTCCACCTATTGCGCTGCTGCAGGCTGACGAGGTAGTCCTTGGACCAACCGTCCCAAAACTGCTGCTTGAGAGCGGACAGCATTCGCCACCGCCTCAAGTACTCGCATCCGCCCTTGTTGGAGGTTACGCCTGTGTCGGACTCTTGCGGCAGCGAAAGAAGAGCCTGACCGATCAGCAGGTGTCCTGGTGTCAGCGCCTCTCCATCGTTGGGATCGTTGCCAGGCGATGCGATTGGTCGAGAATTGAGCAGCGCCTCTACCTCGACCAGGTGGGTGCTCAACTCGTCGGCCGTTAGCTTGGCGTTGCCGACCCCTCTCAGCAATCGATGTTTGGCGAACTTGACGGCTGCCTCCCACAGTCCTCCGAAGTGTGGTGACCTCGGCGGTATGAAATACCACTCGACGCCTCTCTGAGCCGCGTACCCTCTCAGCTGATCCTCGCTGTGGTGAAACGCTGCGTTCAGCTCCTGCAGCACGTTGCTCGCTCCTACGAAATTCGTGGCGGGTAAATTACCCATTATCTGGTCCATTAGCACTGTTTTGTACCTAAAACAGTGTACGCAGCTAAGGACAATTTTATTGCATGCTCCTCGAGCATTGATGAGCCATATCTGCTGTCTCAAGAGCGATACCAAAACCTTGACACCAGCATGGTAATGAGTCCGATGTAAGTTGCGAAGATACAACGAAACAAATTCTGACTTCGATGGCAGTAACAACGGAAATTTGGCATCATACGGAATTGGCGCGTTTAATAATCTTCCCCCAACCCGAATTAGTTGAAACTTCACACCATCTATTTCGCTGGAGTGTATGAAAGGATTTAGACGTTGTAGATGTGGACTCAAACTTTCAGATTTCTCTATCTTGACATATTCTGACTCAAATTCAACTCTTTGCAAGACTTGGACCATCCTAAGAAACGACAGCTTCAGTTCGTTGGCCGAAATAAAAACATCGCGTTGACGCTTCTTCCCTTGAATAAATCGATTTACGTATGCCATGATCCGCATTAATTTATGAAATGACGAACATCGTCCAACAAGTTCAATAAAGACATTCGGTTGGTTTTTTGTGACGGAACATACTGCTACGCTTTTTTTATTCTCGGACAACTGTAACTCCTGTGATACCTCAACCCGATGAGAACTAGGCCACTCGTCTGGATTTCGCAGTAAGAATTCAGGTCCATTTTCCCATAGAGTACGCTTCAAACCCTCTATATCTGTTCCACGTGACACTAAGTCAGCCGGATTCTCTTCTGTAGGCACATGACGCCAGACTATATTCTCTGAGAGTTCCTGGATTTCAGCAACTCTATTCGCGACAAATGTTGCTAAAGTAGACGGATCCCTCTTTAACCAGTATAGAGTGACTTGGGAGTCCGACCAAAAATTAACGCTCTCCAACTCTATCTTGTGTAGCAAAGGAGATACTTGAGTCCATAGCTTAGCCAGCAAATGCGCTGCACATAATTCGAGCCTTGGAATTGATTTGGTTTTTAGCGGGGACACTCGTGACTTAGCGGTTAGCAGTCTCGATAACCTATTTGTCCCAGCCACCGTGCGAACATAAATGCAACAGCCGTAGGCGTGGCTCGATGCGTCAGCAAATCCGTGGATTTGAACAGCGTCATAGGCTGACAGACAGATATATCGAGGAATGGATATCTTGTCAATCTCTGATAAATTCTGCTTAAATTCGTTCCAACTTGTATGCAATTTCATGGGAACTGAATCATCCCAATCTAGTTTTTGTCGCCAAAGCTCCTGAAGCAAGATTTTTGCTCTTGTGATCAACGGACACAATAGCCCCAAGGGGTCAAATAAACGAGCTGTGACGGACAAAATGTTGCGTTTCGTGGGAGGTAAGGATTGAAACGAATCCTCCAAACTATAATGAAATGCATCATTCTGAGGGTTCCACCTCATTCCAAGCGTCTTAACGGACTCAGAGGTGTTAAATATAAGAGATTTTTCTGGTCCCTGGTTAGTCATCAAACTTGGATGATTTGCTGCCCATTTGGCTAGATGGAAACCCCCTAACTCCAAAACCTCAGTGACTTCCTTGCGAATCACTTCCAATTCGTCCAAACTGTTCGCTTCTGTAAGCATATCGTCGACGTAAAAGTCGCTCGAAATTACTTCCGCTGCCACCGGATGTGATTTAGCGTAAATTTTTGATAGCTCAAAGAGACAACGAATGGCTAAGAATGGAGCTGAGGCTGTCCCATAAGTGACAGTGTTTAGGCGAAAGGTTTGGAGAGCTTGAGTAGATTTTTCCCTCCACAAAATGAGTTGGAAATTTCGGTCTTCATTGGCAACATTTACTTGCCTATTCATCTTTGAAATATCTGATGTCAAGGCATATTTGTTCAATCTAAATCTTGCCAAAATCTTGCCACCTCTGACTGATTGAGCTTTCATTTGCCTACAAAATTGTTCGTGCGTACGGACTTCCTCCCTGAGATGAGCTAACGTGTCTATACGCAAATGCATAAGTTTATATCGTAGTGAAGGTTTCGCTTGTCGAATAAGAAGCCTCACTAACGATTCTTCTGAGATCGGAGTGCTCAAGCGAGACACAAGTTTCTCTACTTGGAATTGGTAGTCTTCAAAAGGTTCCTTTTCAGCTTGACGCCTACTGTTTATGAACTCCCAAATGTCCATGTCCGGGTCACTCTCCTTGAACTTATTCCGAAATTCTCTGCAAAATAGTATCCAGTTAAACTGAGGAAACGAACGGTGGAATTTCCAGTACCATTCGCTAGCTTTGCCAACGAAAAATAAATGGAGATGGTCACATAGAAGCTGACGATTCCCATTTAAATTTTGCTGTGCTAATGCCTGTATGCGATAAAGGAACTCTTCTGTCTGTAACCCGTCCTTTAATCCATCAAACTTGATGTGCCAACTCTGAATGATGCTCGGCACCTTTTCTGGCTGAACTGTAGAACCCGATCTATCGACGCGCTGAGTGTTTAGATGAATATCATGGTAAACCGTTTCTGCTGAATGAGCTTCCCTTGGTTGATCTCGTCTATCGTTCATTCCCCTATTCGGAGTTTGAGCAGAACCACCAATCGCTACTTGCGCTCGTATAAACTCTGAAAGTTCTTGCCTAATGGCTTGTTGCTGTGCCTGCATGGCTGTCTGTACTAATCTCTCTATGTCCTCTAAATTGTCTGCCCTAGAAATATCTCTTACAGAATCTGTGTCAAGACTTTGCTCGAGGTGGTTCGCTGGATTATTGCGACCTGACCTCAGCGTCATTCCTGTTCGTTGTCCGCCGCCTCGGCGTTGACCTGTATTCCTGCCTCTTCTTCCGCCTGCTCTACCTCTGTTCGTATGCTCAATCGACACGCTGCAAGCCGGTAAATCGTTGTTGACAGTATTAGTACCTCCTAATCCTCGATCAGCAGCTGACAATTCCGCTAAAAGATTGTTGTTCGACAAGGACAATTGTCGTGCTGTGCATTCTCGATTGCACATTGGACATCCATTGGAATCAATCATATGATCCCTTATACACTGATGGTGGAAGGTATGACCGCAAGGAGTAGTTGCTGTTAAATCGCTTGCGCTCAATGGTTGCGTACAAATTGTACAAGATGTACTTTCGCCGCCTGCTGCGGCAGATAAATCGACGTTGCTGTGACGTACTGACATATCGCTAAATATTTTGGTTATATAAAAATAAATTCAATAGTTTCGTGATTGATCTTATAATGACTGCATGCTCGCTATGTGAATTAAACTCCTTATGTTTCTTGATAGCTTACAAAAAGTTGAATTTCAAAGCAAAATTAATAAAAAAAAAATATATAGTTTGAATGCTTGCTTCTCGAGTTACTTTATCTGAACCGGTCAAAGATCGAAGTACCTCCAATACTTTGCAATTCCATTGAACAAACTCCCGTAGTCTAAAAGCAAGTTTAAAGAACATTCATGGAAATGAGATATCAAGTGAACTGTTGGTTCTGGTCGACTATTCCGTAAATTACTCGAAATACAATCGCAATTCCTAGAGACCTATTTCAAATTCATCCAAATCCGCAAAAAAGTTCTACTTATTGTTACTTTCAATCCTTCCGAGATTACATGAATACTTCAAACTGAGTGGTCGACCTAATCCGTAGATTACTCGAATCAAGATCGCGATTCCTGCCTCGAATTCTTAGTGATCATTACATAATAAATAATAAAGACCTGAAACTAAACTTCAGCAGACACTAATACAATTATTGGTAACTACTAGAGCAAAATCGTGGAGCTGAGTTTCATTCTAGTTTCCTGCACTTAGAAATCTGGCAATCTCTAGTCGGTTTCGCTGTCTAGAGGTATCACTGTTGCCTGCCTCAAATTGGTTGTGGCATTTTCTTTATGTAGAACTCAAACATATATCTAGCCCCACACGTTGATGTGGTATTTTCTTCTATGCGGCTATCGGCCCCACACGCTGGTGTGGCATTTTCTTCTTATGTAGTACTCCTACAGCTATTTAGCCCCATGTTGGGCGCCATTTTCTTTCTATTTAGTAGCCAGCCAGCTAGTCGGTTCTCCCTTGTCTTTCTATGTCAGCCAGACTAGGATCGTCGGTTGCCCGTCAGGGCTCCCTGGCCTGTGTTCACCGGGTTAAGGGTAACCTAGTGTATAAGGAGATTCGGTTTCGTGCACTTCTAGCATTGCTCTTTGCTAAGCTCGTCGGATTGTCGTGGGTTTTCCTCATCTTCCCTATATACACACTGCACTACGCAAAAGAAAAGTTTTAAGTGCACTAACTGTAATCTACAGTTCAAAACAACAAAGGATATATTCGGATTCTGGTATACGCGGACGGACCAGTAAGCTAATCAAGAGAACACCAGGAGTAGGGGTGGCTAGCTGTTATTCGCCATCCCTTTCTGTACCCTCCCTGCCATGATAACTCGAGAGATTATGTTTGCGGTTATCCCTTAATCAAAGTTTATTCTTATATTATAATTCTAATTCACATTGCGGCAGCATCAAGATCGATCCACGAAAACTAATTTAAATTACTCCAACATATTGGAAAAAGGATCAATCAATCAAAACAAAGAATCGCATAAATTCGATCATATTGGCCAAATGCCCAAAACAATAACAAAAGGTTTTCAAATCGCATCATCTTATCGTCTACAAATTCTTATTCGCTCCTAAATTCTTATTGTTGCTTACGATGTATTTAACTCCTAACCATAATGCTACTAAAACTTACTTTAATCGAATCGTAAAAATATTTAAATGTCATTCGACTAATTATATGGCGTATCGTTATAAAAATGCATCCACAAAAATAGAATATATTTGTAAAGTCAGAAATCAATATGTTTTTATAAGGAGAGATCTCACTTACTCACAAATCCGGTTGAAGCAGGTTCGGTGGGCCCATCGAAGACGCTGTGCTAGATTTAATCAAGAAATGTTGTTAACCTCTGACAAATATTATTTTTGTGTTGCTCAAACGACCCTAAATTTACATTACTTGAATACAAACAGTATATTGTCTACGCAATTATCAAAGAATTAAATCTACAAATTCAGCACATTGGCTTTAAATCCCTAAACAACGAAAATGATCTTCAGCACACGTCAACGTTGATTGGCTGCAGCTCTGCACATGGCGATGCCTCCTTGCGGCATTCTCCTCCAGGTCTCCTGTTCGATTCACCGCATACGAAGGGTTTGGCGTCTTCGCATGCCAGACGAAAGGTCTGTTCTCCCTATTTCATCCCGCTCTGGGATATGGTGCCGCACGTGGCACGTGCGCGTAAAGAGTAGGCTAGCGTCGCCTCACATTCGTCTCTTCCTCTTAATTACGGCAGCAAAACCAGCGGTCAACCGATCGTCGTTACTTCTGCAGGAGCTCGTAGCTCCTTCTCCTCCTCCTCGCGTTCCTTAGGGTAGCTTAACCCGCATGGGTACTCCGACACCACGCCTGGGATGGATTGGCTGATTGGGAACGGCAGGTCGGATTAAGGTTAAATCCGAACCTCCATGTGGCACACGGTTGTCGCGGCCGAAGTGTCTCTCAAAATTGTGGTTAAGTCCGATTTATGTTGGGCGTGCTCACGCGCAGGTCGATTCCAACCTCAAAACGTGGCAATCTACACGCGGCACGTCCAAAAGAATACGGCGGTTGTCGCACTGATCTTGGCCAGCAGCCTCCAAAACGGTCCACCAGCCGGTGACCAACACCCGAGAACTGGCGTAATGCTGCCGCTCTGGCGCTGAAGTTGCCGGCCGACGTATCTTCCGTCTCTTTCCTACACAAAAATATGCACTTAAACACTGCCTTTTCATTTGCACTTTTCACGGAAATATTTACCCCTTGCGCTTGGTTCGTTTCTCCGAAACTCCTTCTGCACTGGTGAACTCCTTTTCCTTGCCAGAAAACACTTTACAATTTTCGGCCACGCGGTTGAAAATTTTCCACTATTATTACTACGATCAGCAGCGGTTTGCATGCGAACGTTATCAGTGCCAAAAATGAAATGAGCGAGAACTCTGACTCGAGAAGTTAGCTGTACGCAATTGCAGCGTTGCCAAACTTCACCTAACGGAGTGCTTCCAGTCGCTCTTCTCCTTTTCCGTCTTCACACGCATTCGGTGCACACGGGAAAGGGTTAGCGCTATGCAGGTAGGCTGTATGCGAGAGCAGGCCAGATAAGCTTCTATCGACGCTCTCCGCTGTACTCTACGTTTTGCTTGTGAGCATATGCGAATTCAAATGTGATTTGCATTTTCGCAATGTTTACAAATTAATTTCTTTATTTCTTATATATTTTATTTTCGGTTTGCGACTGGCCACCACAGTACAAATTCTGCCGTGGATACATGCACTATAAGCGGAGTTGTGAACTTTTTGTTTACAAATTTACAATCGAATATGCAAATGTATTAGCATTGTTGTAAATCCGTGAGGGTTTTCCGGACAAAAAATTCGAATAAAAAAAAGGCGACTAGCAACTAGCGGCCTAGCTGGGGAATTTCCACTCGAAGGCAAAGAAAAGAAGATGAGAAGAACTGCAGTCGCACGAAAAAGTTTTATTGCGCTGGCGCAGCCAGCAGTTCCAAAGGTTAATCGGCTACTACCTTTACACAAGCAGCGTCCGAATTGCCTCGCTATGAAAGCTATACGTTTCGGCTATTCAGCTCGGCTGAGTGCAAGCGATAAGCTTTTTGTTTCACATTGGTTACGTTGTAGTTCTATTTTTTTCTTCATGTAAATTCATTTTAACAATAATATCAATCGCTAATCTAGTGCTCCAACATTTCGGCCCCGTTGAAGGCCTCCGGCGCTTTAACCTCCTCGTTAGGAGCGATGTTTATCGGCAGCAATGCCAACTTCTGGATGGCGCGCTTGATGACGCCTCCTGACGTCTGGATGTGTGCTACACGCACTTTACCGTCCGCGCCGACTGTTGTTGCCACCACGCGCCCTGTGAGCCACCGTTGTGGGGGCGAGTTGTCCTCGTGTACGAGCACCAAGCGTCCGACCTCCAAATCGCTGCATCCGGTGCTCCACCTATTGCGCTGCTGCAGGCTGACGAGGTAGTCCTTGGACCAACCGTCCCAAAACTGCTGCTTGAGAGCGGACAGCATTCGCCACCGCCTCAAGTACTCGCATCCGCCCTTGCTGGAGGTTACGCCTGTGTCGGACTCTTGCGGCAGCGAAAGAAGAGCCTGACCGATCAGCAGGTGTCCTGGTGTCAGCGCCTCTCCATCGTTGGGATCGTTGCCAGGCGATGCGATTGGTCGAGAATTGAGCAGCGCCTCTACCTCGACCAGGTGGGTGCTCAACTCGTCGGCCGTTAGCTTGGCGTTGCCGACCCCTCTCAGCAATCGATGTTTGGCGAACTTGACGGCTGCCTCCCACAGTCCTCCGAAGTGTGGTGACCTCGGCGGTATGAAATACCACTCGACGCCTCTCTGAGCCGCGTACCCTCTCAGCTGATCCTCGCTGTGGTGAAACGCTGCGTTCAGCTCCTGCAGCACGTTGCTCGCTCCTACGAAATTCGTGGCGGGTAAATTACCCATTATCTGGTCCATTAGCACTGTTTTGTACCTAAAACAGTGTACGCAGCTAAGGACAATTTTATTGCATGCTCCTCGAGCATTGATGAGCCATATCTGCTGTCTCAAGAGCGATACCAAAACCTTGACACCAGCATGGTAATGAGTCCGATGTAAGTTGCGAAGATACAACGAAACAAATTCTGACTTCGATGGCAGTAACAACGGAAATTTGGCATCATACGGAATTGGCGCGTTTAATAATCTTCCCCCAACCCGAATTAGTTGAAACTTCACACCATCTATTTCGCTGGAGTGTATGAAAGGATTTAGACGTTGTAGATGTGGACTCAAACTTTCAGATTTCTCTATCTTGACATATTCTGACTCAAATTCAACTCTTTGCAAGACTTGGACCATCCTAAGAAACGACAGCTTCAGTTCGTTGGCCGAAATAACAACATCGCGTTGACGCTTCTTCCCTTGAATAAATCGATTTACGTATGCCATGATCCGCATTAATTTATGAAATGACGAACATCGTCCAACAAGTTCAATAAAGACATTCGGTTGGTTTTTTGTGACGGAACATACTGCTACGCTTTTTTTATTCTCGGACAACTGTAACTCCTGTGATACCTCAACCCGATGAGAACTAGGCCACTCGTCTGGATTTCGCAGTAAGAATTCAGGTCCATTTTCCCATAGAGTACGCTTCAAACCCTCTATATCTGTTCCACGTGACACTAAGTCAGCCGGATTCTCTTCTGTAGGCACATGACGCCAGACTATATTCTCTGAGAGTTCCTGGATTTCAGCAACTCTATTCGCGACAAATGTTGCTAAAGTAGACGGATCCCTCTTTAACCAGTATAGAGTGACTTGGGAGTCCGACCAAAAATTAACGCTCTCCAACTCTATCTTGTGTAGCAAAGGAGATACTTGAGTCCATAGCTTAGCCAGCAAATGCGCTGCACATAATTCGAGCCTTGGAATTGATTTGGTTTTTAGCGGGGACACTCGTGACTTAGCGGTTAGCAGTCTCGATAACCTATTTGTCCCAGCCACCGTGCGAACATAAATGCAACAGCCGTAGGCGTGGCTCGATGCGTCAGCAAATCCGTGGATTTGAACAGCGTCATAGGCTGACAGACAGATATATCGAGGAATGGATATCTTGTCAATCTCTGATAAATTCTGCTTAAATTCGTTCCAGCTTGTATGCAATTTCATGGGAACTGATTCATCCCAATCTAGTTTTTGTCGCCAAAGCTCCTGAAGCAAGATTTTTGCTCTTGTGATCAACGGACACAATAGCCCCAAGGGGTCAAATAAACGAGCTGTGACGGACAAAATGTTGCGTTTCGTGGGAGGTAAGGATTGAAACGAATCCTCCAAACTATAATGAAATGCATCATTCTGAGGGTTCCACCTCATTCCAAGCGTCTTAACGGACTCAGAGGTGTTAAATATAAGAGATTTTTCTGGTCCCTGGTTAGTCATCAAACTTGGATGATTTGCTGCCCATTTGGCTAGATGGAAACCCCCTAACTCCAAAACCTCAGTGACTTCCTTGCGAATCACTTCCAATTCGTCCAAACTGTTCGCTTCTGTAAGCATATCGTCGACGTAAAAGTCGCTCGAAATTACTTCCGCTGCCACCGGATGTGATTTAGCGTAAATTTTTGATAGCTCAAAGAGACAACGAATGGCTAAGAATGGAGCTGAGGCTGTCCCATAAGTGACAGTGTTTAGGCGAAAGGTTTGGAGAGCTTGAGTAGATTTTTCCCTCCACAAAATGAGTTGGAAATTTCGGTCTTCATTGGCAACGTTTACTTGCCTATTCATCTTTGAAATATCTGATGTCAAGGCATATTTGTTCAATCTAAATCTTGCCAAAATAGCGTAAAGCTCCCTCTGAATAGTTGCACCCACCATTAGTGTCTCATTTAATGAGATCGAGGTTGACGTTTTACTTGACGCATCAAAAACAACTCGCAACTTTGTGGTGCTACTATCAGGTCTCAGGACACATTGATGTGGAATATAGTAGTGTTGTCCTGGAGGAGGCGTTGGAAGCCGTGACATGTGCCCAAGGTTAAGATACTCTCTCATAAACTCGTGATACAT
This sequence comes from Drosophila kikkawai, assembly GCF_030179895.1. Classification (NCBI taxonomy): domain Eukaryota; kingdom Metazoa; phylum Arthropoda; class Insecta; order Diptera; family Drosophilidae; genus Drosophila; species Drosophila kikkawai. Next base: position 81,451 of record NW_027222743.1, read on the forward strand.
GTCTTGCAACTCGCAGTTATTCGCAAGTCTGCGCTCCAACGAAAGAAATCTGCGTCTTGCCGTTTCGAAGGATAAGCCTAGAACACTTGGATTTGTCTTGAATGGCAGCTTCACCTCAAAACGACCTGAAGAAAGTCTTTTTACTGTGTGCTCGAAATGCTTCTCACAAGCAACTTGTTCAGCTGTGTAAACAGCCTTCGATCTCTCAGGGACTTGTTCCAACTCCCAAAATCGTTCCACCAGAGAGTCGAGAGAACTTATATTTTCACTGACAGTGACGCTGCCTACTTGAGCTTGACTCGCTAAGCGTTGAGTGTACTTTCCCGACACAATCCATCCTAATAATGTTTTCTGAAGCGAAGGATGGTCGGAACCCAATTTTATTTGGCCTACGCTTAGAAGTTCAAAAAAGGATTCTGCGCCAATAAGCAAGTCCACTTTTGCGGGCTTGTGAAAACGAGGGTCTGCCAATTCAATGTTTGCTGGAATTTTCCATTGGGCATAATTGACCTCATAGTCAGGTTGATATGATGAAATTGACCTTAACACCCAAAAATCGGTTGCGAAACTATGATCATTGACGCGAGAGTGAATTGACGTGTGCACCTTGTGCCGCACTACCGAATCGTTCTTCCCGACAGTAGTAATATTCAAATAAGACTCCTCCCTATGTAGCCGTAAACGTTGTGCCAAATCTTCGGCCATAAAGTTTATTTGCGACCCGGAATCTAAAAGAGCTCGTGCTAATTGAAACTGTCCGAATCTATCCCGCACCTTAACGACGGCAGTGGCAAGAATCACTTGGTCGCTACTTGCAACATGACATGAGTGGGCTTGATTTGAATGATCAAATGCTACAGGAAACGACTGTGACTGCACTTGAGAACCTGATCCCGAAGCAGGTTGCTGCTCTACCCCATATCTGTGAAGAAGTGTGTTATGAGGCTTAGAGCAGACGCGACACTTTGTTGCTTTGCATTTTTTAACTGGATGACCAGGATTTAAACAATTTATGCACAGCCGATTATGTTTCGTAAAATCAAAACGCTGAATCACGGACAGAGCCATAAAGGCTTGGCAACTACCTAAATTATGATTCGTCGCTGAGCAATATTGACATTTCGAATCTGGTTTGTGATCTGCTTTTGTGCATGAGAATGACGATTTTGAGTATCCCTTATTCGAACCTTGGCTAGGCTTCCCTTTACTTTTCGTTGATTCCTCAGCAGCTAAATGCTGGTATCGCCGATTCAACTGAAACGCACAATCAGACCATGTCGGCAACTTATTGTAATCTAGCTGCTCCTCAAATCGGGATTTTGTTGTGTGATCTACCTTGGACATAGCTATGTGAATAAAAATTGCATTATTGATCTCCTGTTCACTACCCAACGACTGCAATGATGCATACAGAGCCGATATCTCATCAACAAGAGACCTCAAGCCTGATGCAGAGGGTTTCGATACCTGGGGAAGGTCAAACAACTGAGAAATCGTGTCGAAGAAAATCAAACATTTATTGTCGTACACGTTTTTCAAGCTAGCCAATGCTTTCTCATAATTTAACTCGGAAATTTGAAACGCCTTTACAGTTCCTAATGCATCACCTGTTAGACATGTAAGCAAATGGTTGAACTTTTCTACCTTTGTAAGGGATGGATCGTTATGAACTAAACTCTCGAATAGACTTATAAAATTTTTGTAGTCCGAATGTTTTCCACTAAACTTCGGCAGATTCATTTTTGGTAATTGCGATGAATGACGATAACCACTGAAATCCCCTTGACTGATTCTCTGAGGTTCAACTTCTATCATTGCGGAGCGATACAATGCCTTTGTAATGATACATGCATCCTCAACCGACGCTCTCAGATCATTTTCTGAGTATAGTATATCAATGTCTGCCTGGATATCCATTAGTTTTTTACAGTACGATTCGAGAAGTTGCATTCGATATTCCATTTGAATTTTGTCGAATGAAATAGTTCTTTCCTCAAATGCCTTTTTCATTCGCTCGATGTCACTCAGAACCATATCGTGTTTCTGCATAGCCATCAAAAGTTTTGCATTTGGCTTTGCAGCCGAATCTCTTTCAGCCATTTTGAAATTAATTGGGAATTAATAAAAATGCTCCAAATGTAATGATTGGCACTAAGTTTTAATAAATCACTGTCGCAAATGATTCCGTAATTATTATTCATTTGCATTGTTTTCATGCTTTTCCTTAATTTTCTTCTGTGCTTGACTACGTGCTAGCTGCATGACATCAGGCGTTTTCAACAAGGTATCATCCTGTAACGACTTAATGTTTCTTAGTAATTCATAGTCCTTTCCGTTCATGATCATATTTTGACCAAAACACAAATAATAAGGTGAAAATCCGGTGCTACGATGATTGTTCGCTCTTAAAGATGCGCTAATTTTGTCTATATTCCTATCCCAATCGGTATGATCAGTCCCGATATAAGCTCTTATGGCGGCCAGTACGGATCTATTTACTCGCTCGCTCGCGTTGGCTTCGGGAGAGTAAATGGCTGTACACACATGTGCTACGCCGAATCGCGTTAGGAAAGCCTTAAAATATCCAGATTTAAACTGTGATCCGTTGTCCGTTAGTATGGATTCCGGAACTCCGAATGTACAGAAGACGTATTTCACCAAAAAGTCGCAAATTCTATCAGAAGTAAACTTTCGTAATGGGTGCAAGAAGTGAAACTTCGTGAAGTTATATCGACGATAACAAGCAGACCTATGTTACCGCTCTTGGATCGCGGATATGGTCCTAAGAGATCCATATAAAGTTTCTGAAACGGTCTTTGGGAAGTTGTTGGATTCCCCATGGGTGGTCTTAATATTTGATTAGGACTTTTAGTCGACTTGCAAATGCAACAGTTAGCTACGTAATCACGGATTTGGGTCACCATACCAGGCCAAAATAAATAACGCTTCAATTTCTCAATCATTTTGGACATGCCTACATGAGCTGAATCTGGGGCATCGTGTGCTCGGTACAAGATTGCGTTTCGTAAGGCTGTCGGGACCCAGAGCTTCCAAGCATCCGCTGTTTGTAGGGCATCTCCCTTTGCGATTTCTGTTCGTTTGTATACAAACTTACCCGATATTTTCAGATCAGGCAATCTTGCTTGATTTGTTTGGATTTGGTCGATCAGGCTTAGGTATTCCTCCGAATCGAATTCGCTAGATGACAAATCAATGATTGGGCCTGCGTCTGTGACTTCCTCTAGGTTAGATTCTTCACAACGCGACAGCGCATCCGCAACTACGTTCTGCGAGCCGCTTCTGTGCTTTATACTAAATGAGAAACCCTGCAGCTGGATTGACTATCTAGCCAATCGTCCTGACAGGTCTTTCTGCTTCATCAGCCACTGTAAGGACGCGTGATCTGTCACTACACAAAATTCCTGCCCCTCTATATAAGCACGAAACTTTTTAATCCCTCTAATCACTGCTAAGCACTCTAGTTCGGTCACAGAATAGTTTCGCTGTGCTTTCGTCAGCTTCTCTGACATGTACGCTATTGGTAACTCAACGCCGTCTTCATTTTCTTGGGCTAATACGCATCCAAGTCCATACAGACTAGCATCGCAAAGCAATATGAACTTATTATGAAAATCTGGGGTTCGTAACACAGGTGAGGAGGTCAGTTTCGACTTCACTAATTTAAATGCCTCTTCAGCTTCCGGATCCCAGCTAAACTTACGGTTCTTTTTAAGCAATTCCGTGAGTGGTAAGGTGATCGTAGCATAATTGTCTACGAATCGCCTATACCAGCCTGCTAGTCCTAGGAACCTGCGAAGTTGTTTGACTGTCGTCGGGATCGGAAATGTGTCGATTGCGCTAACTTTGCCTGGATCGACTTTGATCTGTCCATACCCTATGATAAAGCCTAAGTATTTAATCTCGGTCATACAAAATTTCGACTTCGCTATATTGATAGTTAAATTAGCTTGCCTCAACTTCACCGCGATTTCTTCTAACAACACCATGTGGGACTCGAAATCTTCCGACAGAATTAATAAATCGTCTAGGTATACGAATACCCTAGGGCGCAAATGTGTTGGTATCACGGCGTCCATCAGTCTGCATAGTGTTTGTGCTGCGTTACACAGGCCGAACGGCATTACTTTGTATTGATACAAAGGCCTGTTGGGGATCGTGAACGCTGTGCACTGCCTGGACTTCTCCTCGAGTGGAATCTGCCAGAATGCGTGTTTCATATCGAGACCCGTTATGTAACGCGCTGGTGGCAATCTGCTAAGGATTCCGTCTACGTGAGGGAGTGGATAGGCGTCTTTTATGGTTAGCTTCTTCACCTCCCTGGAGTCCAAACATAACCGAACTTTTTCTCCTCTCTTCACCAGCACGCAGTTACTGCTCCACGGGCTTCGAGATTCTTCGATCACGCCTAACGCTAACATATTCTCTACTTCGGCAAACATAAGTTTCTCCTTAGCTGGTGAGATGGGCCAATGCCTCTGTTTTACCGGCTTCGCTTGACCAACGTCTATGGAATGTTCAATTAGTTGAGTTCGACCTAATCCTTCTGACTCGTAAGAGGGAAGCTTAGAGATTACAGTCTCTAGCCTCTTCTGTTGCTCGATCGAAAGAACATGCGTTTTCGGGCTATCGTCCGGATCTTCGTCTCGCCCTACGTCAAGTTCAGCTACACTTCCGGTCTCTTCCATTATTTTGGACAATAGACCGAAGTCTCGCCAGAAATCAACTCCCAGATATATATCTTGCTTCAGCCCTGGAATCACAAAAAATTCGACTGGTTGTGTACGATTTCGATAATTGATGTCTGCCACGAGTCTGCCTACGACGGGGCAGTTATTCGGAGTTATTCGCGGTTTTAATGCGACCTGAACATTTTCGTAAATTTGGGTTCTGAGCTAAGTCTCTAGCAGCGTTGCCTCCGATACAGCTTATCGTTGCTCCTGAATCGAGTAACGCCACATAGCGCTTACCCACTAAATCGATTTCCGTGTATAAACGGTTATCGGAATTCATAAAAACTGCTGCTATCAACTTTTTCCGGTTCTTTCGAACCTTGTTCCAAAATGATCGTGCTCTTAGTGTTGAACGTCCGGGTTTGTGAGTGTCAATACTGCTGCAAACGTCTGCGAATATTCTTCGTCTGGCTTCAGCGTACTGTGCTTCACGTATATGATATGGTTGGTTAACTTTTGCTGTGTTTGGGTGTACTTTTTGCAGATTTGAAACTTCACACGGTTCTGTCTGCGTACCACTACTGGATTTTAATGTTTCGGATGCGACGCGTGGATTTTGGCCGACGCATCCCTTTGTCGGTTTTCCGATGGTCTACAGTGCTGACAGTTTGGCTTAAAAGTGTTTTTGGCTCCGCATCCATAACAGAAGATGCTGCGAACTTCGAGACACTCGTCGAACCTATGGCCTATCTTATCGCAGTTCCAACATCTTATCTGATTAGTCTGTAGGGCTGACACATCTTCTCGACCTACATCCTCGGATTCCTGTTCTAGTTGAGCAATATAAGGTCGTGTTCCGACTTGGTTCTTCCCTTGCTGCGGTCTATTCTGCTTACAAAACTGTTCGTGCGTTCGTATCTCTTCCCTTAAGGTGACTAAGGAATCTATGCGCAAATGCATCAACTCGTACCTCAGCGATGGCTTCGCATGTCGAATCAGCAGTTCAACTAACGACTGCTCTGAAAGTCGAGTACTCAAGCGCGAAACCAACTTTTCTATTTGGAATTGGTACTCTTCGAATGGTTCCCTGTCTGCTTGACGCCTACTATTGATAGATTCCCATATGTCCATGTCTGTATCCACATCTCGAAATTTCTGCCAATTCGGCTAACAAGTTATTGTTCGAGACTGACAACTGCTGCACCGTGCATGGCCGATCGCAAGTCGGACACGAGTTCGTTACTGACAAGTGATCTCTAATACATTGATGATGAAATCGATGATTACAAGGAGAAGCTGCTGTCAGATCGTTCACGCTTAAAGGTCGTGTGCATAGAATGCAAACACTTTCGTCATTATTAGAAGCGGCTGCTAAATTCTCTAAGCTATGATGAATAGGCATTTTCTTCTTGCGTATCTGTTATTGGTTGCTTAATATTTTCAATTTATGGTCTTTGTTTTTCCAGCTAGTTTCTGTCGAATACCTTCTTGCTGAGCGTTCTCTCCTAACCAACTCTATACTAATATTGTCTATATTGTCGCGGCTTTGTAGGTTTGTATTCGCTGTATTGGTCATCCATCGAAGTTCCTCTACTTGATATTCCTAAATACGCGTACAGTACCTTTTGCCAGTAGTCTAAACTGTCGCCTTTGGATAGTATTCTGCGCTCGGTTAGTACTGGTCGATAGTACCACGAAGTTTTGATAACATATCGCTATTCCAAGCTACTAATTCCGAATTCGCTTCCCTCTACCTATTGAACGGGAGTTTGATCCACCTAACTAATTTCAGGCTCGAGTTTTTGCGCCTGTGAGTGGGTTCGTTGCGGTCGCCTTGATCCGTAAGATCTCGAATCGAAGACGCAATTCCGGCTAAGAAGTCCTCAACTTGTGGTGGCCAGTCGCAAACCGAAAATAAAATATATGAGAAATACGGAAATTAATTTGTGAACATTGCGAAAATGCAAATCACATTTGAATTCGCATATGCCCACAAGCAAAACGTAGAGTATAGCGGAGAGCGTCGATAGAAGTTTATCTGGCCTGCTCTCGCATACAGCCTACCGGCATAGCGCTAAACCCTTTCTCGTGTGCACCGAATGCGTGTGAAGACAGAAAAGGCGAAGAGCGACTGGAAGCACTCCGTTAGGTGAAGTTTGGCAACGCTGCAATTGCGTACAGCTAACTTCTCGAGTCAGAGTTCTCGCTCATTTCATTTTTGGCACTAATAACGTTCGCATGCAAACCGCTGCTGATCGTTGTAATAATAGTGGAAAATTTTCAACCGCGTGGCCGAAAATTTTAAAGTGTTTTCTGGCCAAGGAAAAGGAGTTCACCAGTGCAGAAGGAATTTCGGAGAAACGAACCCAGCACAAGGGGTAAATATTTCCGTGAAAAGTGCAAATGAAAGGCAGTGTTTAAGTGCATATTTTTGTGTAGGAAAGAGACGGAAGATACGTCGGCCGGCAACTTCAGCGCCAGAGCGGCAGCATTACGCCTGTTCTCGGGCGTTGGTCACCGGCTGGTAGACCGTTTTGGAGGCCGCTGGCCGAGATCAGTGCGACAACCGCCGTACTCTTTTGGACGTGCCACGCGCTGACTGCCACGTTTGAGGTTGGAATCGACCTGCGCGCGAGCACGCCCAACCCCCATCGGCCTTAACCTCAAATTTTGAGCGACACTTCGGCCGCGACACCGTGTGCCACATGAAGGTTCGGATTTAACCTTAATCCGACCTGCCGTTCCCAATCAGCCAATCCATCCCAGGCGTGGTGTCGGAGTACCCATGCGGGTTAGGCTACCCTAAGGAACGCGAGGAGGAGGAGAAGGAGCTACGAGCTCCTGTAGAAGCAACGACGATCGGTTGACCGTTGGTTTTGCTGCCGTAACTAGAAGGAGGAGACGAATGTGAGGCGACGCTAGCCTACACTTTACGCGCACGTGCCACGTGCGGCACCATATCCCAGAGCGGGATGAAATAAGGAGAACAGACCTCTCGTCTGGCATGCGAAGACGCCAAACCCTTCGTATGCGGTGAATCGAACAGGAGATCTGGAGGAGAATGCCGCAAGGAGGCATCGCCATGTGCAGAGCTGCAGCCAATCAACGTTGACGTGTGCTGCAGATAATTTTCTTTGTTTAGGGATTCAGAGCCAATGTGCTGAAATTGTAGATCTAATTTTTTGATAATAATACTGTTTGTATTCAAGTAATGTAAATTTAGGGCCGTTTGAGCAACACAAAAATAATATTTGTCAGAAGTTAACAACATTTCTTGATTAAATCTAGCACAGCGTCTTCGATGGGCCCACCGAACCTGCTTCAACCGGATTTGTGAGTAAGTGAGATCTCTCCTTATAAAAAAAAAAAAAAAAAAAACATATTGATTTCTGACTTTAGAAATATATTACATTTTTGTGTGTGCATTTAAATAACGAAACGCTATATAATTAGTCGATTGATATTTACATATTTTTTTTTTTACAATACAATTAAAGTAAATTTTCGTAGCATTATGGCTAGGAGTAAATACACCGTAAGCAGCGATAAGAATTTTTGGAGCGAAGAAGATTTTGTAGATGATAAGAAGATGCGATTGGATAACGCTTTGTTATTGTTTTGGGCATTAGGCCAATATGATTGAATTTATGCGATACTTTGTTTTGATTGATTGATTCTTTTTCCAATATGTTGGAGTAATTTGAATTAGTTTTCGTGGATCGATCTTGATGCTGCCGCAATGTGAATTAGAATTATAATATAATAATAAACTTTGATTAAGGGATAACCGCAAACATAATCTCTCGAGTTATCATGGCAGGGAGGGTACAGAAAGGGATGGCGAATAACAGCTAGCCACCCCTACTCCTGGTGTTCTCTTGATTAGCTTACTGGTCCGTCCGCGCATTCCAGAATCCGAATATATCCTTTGTTGTTTTGAACTGTAGATTACAGTTAGTGCACTTAAAACTTTTCTTTTGCGTAGTGCAGTGTGTATATAGGGAAGATGAGGAAAACCCACGACAATCCGACGAGCTTAGCAAAGAGCAATGCTAGAAGTGCACGAAACCGAATCTCCTTATACACTAGGTTACCCTTAACCCGGTGAACACAGGCCAGGGAGCCCTGACGGGCAACCGACGAACCTAGTCTGGCTGACATAGAAAGACAAGGGGGAACCGACTAGCTGGCTGGCTACTACATAGAAAGAAAATGGCGCCCAACGTGGGGCTAGATAGCTGTTTGGCTACTACATAGAAAGAAAATGGCGCCCAAACGTGGGGCGGATATGTTGACTACATAAGAAGAAAATGCCACAACCAATTTGGGGCAAGCAACAGTGATACTTCTAGACACCGAAACCGACTAGAGATTGCCAGATTTCTAAGTGCAGGAAACTAGAATGAAACTCAGCTCCACGATTTTGCTCTAGTAGTTACCAATAATTGTATTAGTGTCTGCTGAAGTTTAGTTTCAGGTCTTTTCAGTTTATGTAATGATCTCTAAGAATTCGAGGCCGGAATCGCGATCTTGATTCGAGTAATCTACGGATTAGGTCGACCACTCAGTTTGAAGTATTCATGTAATCTTGGAAGGATTGAAAGTAACAATAAGTAGAACTTATTTGCGGATTTGGATGAATTTGAATTAGGTCTCTAGGAATTGCGATTGTATTTCGAGTAATCTACGGAATAGTCGACCAGAACCAACAGTTCACTTGATATCTCATTTCCATGAATGTTCTTTAAACTTGCTTTTAGACTACGGGAGTCTGTTCAATGGAATTGCAAAGTATTGGAGGTACTTCGATCTTTGACCGGTTCAGATAAAGTAACTCGAGAAGCAAGCACTCAAACTAT
>NW_027222744.1:0-14000 GCF_030179895.1 Drosophila kikkawai
AGTGCATCACTAAGATCAAGTATTCATAGGAGTACAGGGTTTTCCCCGTATTTTCTTTGTTTTGGACAGAACATGATAGCCAATGGACAGGATTATGAGTTGCTTCGAAATCTGAATTCATTATCTGACGATGTAGCTATTAAAACAGCCGACATGTTACAGGTAGCGAGACAGCAAGCTAGAAAGAAGATTTCGGAATCACATGCAGCAAATGCTAGGGTATACAATTTGCGTAGTCGAGTCGTGCATTTGAAAGTGGGAGACACCGTATTCGCTCGCAGTTTTGCTCAAAGCAATGCTGGCAAGAAGTTCAGTAGCAAGCTAGCACCCGTTTTCGTCAAAGCATCAATAACGAAGAAAATCAGCCCGACGTATTACGAACTAGCTAACGAATCGAACAAGTCCTTGGGCGTATATCACCTGAAAGATATCAGAACATGACACAGATAAGGAATTTGCAACTGACCTTTGTTTTTGTCAGTTAACCCTTCTGCGAGTTAAACCTCTTGCAAAGTTAACTGTGGTGTGGTGGCCAGTCGCAAACCGAAAATAAAATATATGAGAAATACGGAAATTAATTTGTGAACATTGCGAAAATGCAAATCACATTTGAATTCGCATATGCCCACAAGCAAAACGTAGAGTATAGCGGAGAGCGTCGATAGAAGTTTATCTGGCCTGCTCTCGCATACAGCCTACCGGCATAGCGCTAAACCCTTTCTCGTGTGCACCGAATGCGTGTGAAGACAGAAAAGGCGAAGAGCGACTGGAAGCACTCCGTTAGGTGAAGTTTGGCAACGCTGCAATTGCGTACAGCTAACTTCTCGAGTCAGAGTTCTCGCTCATTTCATTTTTGGCACTAATAACGTTCGCATGCAAACCGCTGCTGATCGTTGTAATAATAGTGGAAAATTTTCAACCGCGTGGCCGAAAATTTTAAAGTGTTTTCTGGCCAAGGAAAAGGAGTTCACCAGTGCAGAAGGAATTTCGGAGAAACGAACCCAGCACAAGGGGTAAATATTTCCGTGAAAAGTGCAAATGAAAGGCAGTGTTTAAGTGCATATTTTTGTGTAGGAAAGAGACGGAAGATACGTCGGCCGGCAACTTCAGCGCCAGAGCGGCAGCATTACGCCTGTTCTCGGGCGTTGGTCACCGGCTGGTAGACCGTTTTGGAGGCCGCTGGCCGAGATCAGTGCGACAACCGCCGTACTCTTTTGGACGTGCCACGCGCTGACTGCCACGTTTGAGGTTGGAATCGACCTGCGCGCGAGCACGCCCAACCCCCATCGGCCTTAACCTCAAATTTTGAGCGACACTTCGGCCGCGACACCGTGTGCCACATGAAGGTTCGGATTTAACCTTAATCCGACCTGCCGTTCCCAATCAGCCAATCCATCCCAGGCGTGGTGTCGGAGTACCCATGCGGGTTAGGCTACCCTAAGGAACGCGAGGAGGAGGAGAAGGAGCTACGAGCTCCTGTAGAAGCAACGACGATCGGTTGACCGTTGGTTTTGCTGCCGTAACTAGAAGGAGGAGACGAATGTGAGGCGACGCTAGCCTACACTTTACGCGCACGTGCCACGTGCGGCACCATATCCCAGAGCGGGATGAAATAAGGAGAACAGACCTCTCGTCTGGCATGCGAAGACGCCAAACCCTTCGTATGCGGTGAATCGAACAGGAGATCTGGAGGAGAATGCCGCAAGGAGGCATCGCCATGTGCAGAGCTGCAGCCAATCAACGTTGACGTGTGCTGCAGATAATTTTCTTTGTTTAGGGATTCAGAGCCAATGTGCTGAAATTGTAGATCTAATTTTTTGATAATAATACTGTTTGTATTCAAGTAATGTAAATTTAGGGCCGTTTGAGCAACACAAAAATAATATTTGTCAGAAGTTAACAACATTTCTTGATTAAATCTAGCACAGCGTCTTCGATGGGCCCACCGAACCTGCTTCAACCGGATTTGTGAGTAAGTGAGATCTCTCCTTATAAAAAAAAAAAAAAAAAAACATATTGATTTCTGACTTTAGAAATATATTACATTTTTGTGTGTGCATTTAAATAACGAAACGCTATATAATTAGTCGATTGATATTTACATATTTTTTTTTTTACAATACAATTAAAGTAAATTTTCGTAGCATTATGATTAGGAGTAAATACACCGTAAGCAGCGATAAGAATTTTTGGAGCGAAGAAGATTTTGTAGATGATAAGAAGATGCGATTGGATAACGCTTTGTTATTGTTTTGGGCATTAGGCCAATATGATTGAATTTATGCGATACTTTGTTTTGATTGATTGATTCTTTTTCCAATATGTTGGAGTAATTTGAATTAGTTTTCGTGGATCGATCTTGATGCTGCCGCAATGTGAATTAGAATTATAATATAATAATAAACTTTGATTAAGGGATAACCGCAAACATAATCTCTCGAGTTATCATGGCAGGGAGGGTACAGAAAGGGATGGCGAATAACAGCTAGCCACCCCTACTCCTGGTGTTCTCTTGATTAGCTTACTGGTCCGTCCGCGCATTCCAGAATCCGAATATATCCTTTGTTGTTTTGAACTGTAGATTACAGTTAGTGCACTTAAAACTTTTCTTTTGCGTAGTGCAGTGTGTATATAGGGAAGATGAGGAAAACCCACGACAATCCGACGAGCTTAGCAAAGAGCAATGCTAGAAGTGCACGAAACCGAATCTCCTTATACACTAGGTTACCCTTAACCCGGTGAACACAGGCCAGGGAGCCCTGACGGGCAACCGACGAACCTAGTCTGGCTGACATAGAAAGACAAGGGGGAACCGACTAGCTGGCTGGCTACTACAAACTCGCAACTAGCAAATCTCTAGTATAAAATAGTAACAATTTCTGCTGATTAAATTAATTACAAAACAAGAAAGGAAGCTAACTTCGGCACGCCGAAGTTTGTATACCCTTGCAGATTGGTTTCGATGTTTATATTATAGATTTAAATGCTGAAAACACTCACAAAACAGAGTTTCCTTACATTTTACCTATACTTATTATGTTTACAGTTTGACAGTTACAGTTTTACAATCCCAGTTTTACATTTTCTCTACATCTACCGATCGGTTTATATGGTAGCTATATGATATAGTTGTCCGATTTTTATGAAATTTATACCATAATTCTAGAATAATAAAAAAAGCTTATATCTCAGAGTAGATAAACATACATTGAAAAACAACGAAACTATAATTTTTTTTCCTATTTATTTCTCGACCGTTCCTATGGCAGCTATATCATATAGTCGTCCGATTTTCATAAAATTTTTACCAAAATTCTGAAACAATATAACATGGCCATATCTAAAAAGTGGTGCAAAAATGTTGAAAAACAGTAAAGTTATAATTTTTTTTCTACAAATATATCGAACATTTGTATGGCAGCTATATGATATAGTCGTCCGATCCGGCCCGTTCCGACATATATAGCAGTGAGAGCATATAGAAGACTATATGCAAAGTTTCATTCAAATAGCTTTAAAACTGAGGGACTAGTTTGCGTAGAAACAGACAGACGGACAGACAGACAGACAGACAGACAGACAGACAGACGGACAGACGGACAGACGGACAGACGGACATGGCTAGATCGACTCGGCTGTTGATGCTGATCAAGAATATATATACTTTATAGGGTCGGAAACGTCTCCTTCACTGCGTTGCAAACTTCTGACTGAAATTATAATACCCTGCAAGGGTATAAAAATTCTTTTGGATGGATAGTCGAGCATTTTCATGGGCTAAAACCACTCGAAGGTCCTGCACCTAAAACAATAGGTATTTGCGGCTCCTGCGAGTTGCACTATAGCTTGATATTCTTCTTCCTCTTATTTCTCAAATGCAGATAACGGTCTTTGGCCCCACACGTTGGGCGCCATTTTATTTATGTAGTAGCCAAGAGGCAGGTGCTCACTAGATACTGTGGGTTTTCCAGTGTACAATCGGATCGATATTTGTGCACTTCTTGCTATGCTCGGTTCAAAGCTCGTCGGATATGGCGTGGGCCTTCCTCACCGATAATAAGTCACACCCTTTCACTACTGTAATAAAAGTTTAAGTGCACATTCTGTAAACTAAATGATTGGTCAACGGTTGAATTAATCAGACGTACGGACGGACCCTAAAGAGTAGGTATAAGAGAGGAACACTCGCGTTGTGGGTGGCTGAGGTGTCGTTCGCCCCCACGTCTTTACCCTCCCTGCCGTGGTAAACTCTGATAAATTAAGTGTTACCCCTTTACTAAGTTCATCTTTTCGATCTTAGCTCATTCTAAAGTTATTCGACATCCACTTGCTGTATTAACATACACCAAAAATATACGTTTTTACTCCATTATTATTTCGTTAAACTTCAGGATAATTTATAATTCTGTCTCTTACAATTATTCATCATTTTCTTAACCTCTCTAGTCCCCAGCTATTTATCTCTACGTTAATTGAAATTTAAGTAAACACACGCGTAAATATGCGGCTCGCTTAGGATCCCGTTTAAATTATACATACGATCGATATATATTTACAGAATAAATCAAAAATGCGGCCTTTGTGCCGATTTACTTTCGATATATTGACTTACGCTCAGATCCTCCGCTGCTGGTTCGTTGGGCCCATCGAAGTTGCAGGTGCTGATGGCTGTTAGTTGGAAAGTTCAGAAACGATATTTAAATGGGACGCTCGCGTTCGCATTCACATATTACGCTAAATGGCAGAAAAGCAACAACAATATCAGTTACTTTCTAGCGTGAGCTCGCCGCGACGCGCCTCCAACTTCTTCGACAGGTCACATGCCTGCCGCGCAAGCGAGCTCTCTATCCGGCTGCGCCTGCTCCTGCCTAGTCTCCGCTCAGCTACCTTAGCTGCACCTCCACTGTTCCTACTGGCTTATGCTCGAAAAGGTAATGCTTAGCCGCTGTCCATACAGCCGAATCGCCTTAGTTAGGGCTGCACGAGGCCGGTTACATTACTCCGAGAACTCAGACACAGGCCGCCTCTGGTCTGACTCTTGGAGATTTCTCGCTCCCGGTTTAGTGCGGTCGCACTCGGATCGCTATAGCTCCTTGGCAGCCGACGTGGCAAAGCAGAGGTACCCAAAAAGTAGGGTTACGCGCACGTGCTGCGTTGGCCGCACGTCGACGTCTCTGCCGCTGTAGGGCCTCCGAAAAGTTAGGTTATGGCCGCTCGTGTCGCACAGCGTTGGGCTGCACGTCGACGTCGCTGCCGCCGTAGGGCTTCCAAAGAGTAGGGTTATGGCCGCTCGGTTGCACCGCGTTGAGTTGCACGTCGATGATCGCCAACTTCTGCCGCGTGTGGCTGCCACGCCGGCGATACGCCTACGCCTAGCGAAGGACGTAAGAGCCGTCGCCTAGCGCCAAACTAGCCCTGCACAACAAAAGGGTTAACTATACTATAAACTCTGCCGTTCCGTAGTTAATATTTACCCGTTCTCACTCGTGCACAACACTTATTAAGTTTTGTCACTGGTCTCTTGCTGGCACTTTACTATTAATTCGATTGAAACTGTATAATCCACGTGCCGGAATTATTATAGTAAAAAGATCTACGATGCGTGTGCTTTGCTCTGGTTTTCAATTTCAAGTGAGCGAGCGTCACAAAATTTCTCTACACGCAGCGTGCCTTGCATAGCAAACGAGCCAAAAGCTACGGAACTTTTCCCAAATCCTCTCTCGCGCTCTCGATGCTGGAGGACTGGAGGAAGAAAAAATAAGCAAAAAATCGTACGATTTCGCTGGCGCTGCGAATGCAGGTAGAAGAAAAACGGCATGTTCTGGAAGGCGCTACCCTACACTCTAGTCGCGGCATATGCGTTTCGATGGGTCGGTTCTATCATTTAAACTTACGATTATACTTATTTATATTTTCCTATTTGTTTTCTCTGCCCTTACCCTCTGACCCCTACAAGCGAGAGCGGGCTGAGGAGCTTTGCAGAAGCGGGAGCGCTTCGGAGTCGCGCGGGGGGGAAACGAAAGCTCCTGACCTGAACAATAGGGCTTGGGATCGAGTAAAAGCAGCGGATAGCAGCATTAGTGAGAGGGCTGCATCATATTTTGTTACAAACATGATGAAGCTAAAAAAGAAATTTGGTATGGGAGCAAAGCAACAGAAAAAGAAAGTGGTGAAAAAATCTCTTGCATCAATCATCAAAAAGGCAACCATCGAATTGCGAAAGCATAAGCCACTCGACATATTGAATGCTGTTAAAGTGGCACGCAGTGCAGTATCGAAATCAATGGGATGTAAGAAAAATGTTGTAATTCCACGGGTAATAGCAGTTCCAAAAGTTGGTGGTTTTTTACCATTGGTACCTATTTTAACAGCCCTTAGCGCTGTGGGTAGTTTAGCGTCAGGTAGCGCTGCAATTGTAAAATCAATTAACAATGCAAAGATGGCAAAGGCACAACTTGAGGAAAACCAGAGACATAACAGAAAAATGGAATCTGTATCGTTGGGTAAAGGCTTGTATCTACAACCATACAAGAAAGGCTATGGCATATCATTTTCAAAAAATAATAATAAACAAAAAAAACTATTAAATGAGCTACCCAAGAGAGCACTTTCCAATTTTGATATATTGAAGTTTGCCTTTAAAAATATTCCACATTTTCGGGGGGTTTATATGAGAGATGACATACCCAAAGTACCACATTATTCCGAGTGTGGAATAATAAATTTAGCAGACTCATCATCAGAAGGAACGCATTGGGTGGCGTATTATAAGAAAGGATCAGACTCGTACTACTTTGACAGTTTTGGTAACTTGCAGCCGCCTTTAGAAATAATTAGATATTTAGGGGAAAAAATAAGATATAATTATCAGCGTTTCCAAAAATTTGGTACTTTTAACTGTGGGCATTTATGCCTTAAATTTTTGCTAGACTGTAATTCTTCCCATACCCTTCGTAACCACTTCACATGAAGTGGACACTTTGACCTTTTACAAAGCTAGACGTTCTATCCCTTGAGACCGAATACCATAGTACAAGTGGATAGCAGTGGGAGGAGAAATATGCTCCTTGGCGGGTATAAATTCAGGGCCCTCGTCTAGGAAAAATATCATTCAGCGACCAGCATCAGCAGCAACAACAGCAGCAGCAACAGTAGCATCATGAACCGCTTTACCACCACCACCACCAGCTCTACCAGCTCCACCAGCTCTACCAGCTCCACCGACTCCAACACCGCATCTAGCTCCAACTAATCCGCCTCATCCAACTCAACCGCCTCCAACCTCCCCACTGGGGTCACGCAGGAGGACATCGATGCCCTTTTGAGGGATATTGAGGAAGACCCTCAGATGCAGGCCTTCAACGCCTGCAGAGTGAAAAGGAAGTTAACCTTTCACAAGCTGTCGATAAATATGCCCTTTCATATTTATTCGGCCAGGCGGGTGACGGGAAAGTTCGGCACCAATATTATGGTCGAACTGGATACAAGAAATGTACTCCTCCCGGATAGGTTCTCGCAGCTTAAGGATGAGGTAATCCAAAAGATTTCTTCAGGGTCGTATTCTCTCCAAAAGCTGAAGGATGGGAATGTTATAATAGATTTAAGTACAAATTTCAATAATTAAATAAAAAAAAAATTTTTTTTTAAATTACAAATTTTTTATTGGGAAAAGGGACTTGGGAAAATTCTTTTTCAGCTTTTATATTTCAGATTAAAAATGAAAACAAAAATAAATAAAAAAAAAAATTTTATATATACAAAAAATATTACAAATTTTTTATTGGGAAAAGGGACTTGGGAAAATTCTTTTTCAGCTTTTATATTTCAGATTAAAAATGAAAACATAAATAAATAAATAAAAAATTTTATATATATAAAAAATATTACAAATTTTTATTTGGGAAAAGGGACTTGGGAAATTTATTTTTCAGCNTTTATATTTCAGTTAAAACAAAAAATAAATAAATAAAAAAAAAAAAAAAAAAAAAAACAAATTTTTGATTGGGAAACGGGACTTGGGAAAATTCTTTTTCAGCCTTTATATTTCAGTTAAAAAATGAAAACAGACCTGATAAACAGATCAGAGCTGATACCAGGTCCGATTATCAGGTCGGTTTATCAGACCTGATAAACATATCAGGTCTGATTATCACATCTTGTTGTTGGTCACATGATAATGTCGAGGATGGAGTTGATACATGTGCTTGCCATTTCTTTACTGTACGCTCACAAAAATCATTAAAAATTATAAAAATGTATGTTAATTTGGAACATCGCTTTTGATTATTATACTTGAAAAATAAAATTATATTTACAAAAAAAAAAAAAAATAGATAGCATTTTTTTAATGGTGGAAATGGGATATGGGATATTTCTTTTGCAGCCTTTACTTTTCAGATTGACTGTGGATTTGAGTTTTGGGTGGATGGGGTGTTTCACTGTTGAGAAACCGTTACAAGTGCATCCTTCACCATCCCTACTTTGGTGAGCTAATTGAGCAGGTTGTTGCACGCACTTGATCTAGTGTAGGTGGGATGAGGGTGGGAAAATTTGACTGCTCTGATCCTCTTTCCAGCGGCCCTTCAGTGGGAAAACAAGTGACCTTTTTCAAGTGAGGTATGTCACAGGGAAAATCACAGTCCTGAGTCGTGGGTGGGAACATGTTTCGACTCTGGCGCCCTTGTTCACTTACACCCCGTCCCTTTATCAAGTGAGGATGTTGCCTGAACGTTCACGTCTGGCGCCCTTCTTCACTTACACCCTGTCCCTTTTTCAAACGAGGATCGTGGGTGAACGTACACGGGATGCTCAGGATCACTCCGGGCGGAGCAGGACCGCCGCCGTGCGCCCTTTTTCAATTGCCTTATCCGGGCGGAGCAGGACCGCCGCCGTGCGCCCTTTTTCAATTGCCTTAAGTGGGTGAACGTACACGTGTGGAACAGGATCTCCCCGGTGCGCCCTTTTTCAATTGCCTCACCCTCTAAGTGAGGGGTCGTCGGTGCACGTGCACGTGTGGAACAGGATCACTCCTGTCGGAGCAGGATCTTCCCGGTGCGCCCTTTTTCAATTGCCTCACCCTCTAAGTGAGGGGTCGTCGGTGCACGTGCATCGATCCGGGATCGCTACCGGGATCGCTCCGTTGCATTCGCACTCGTATCCATATCCCTGTGGGAATCCCTTGAACACTTGATCTCAAGTGTCCTTTTACATGCACTGACCCTAATTTATTCCATCTTTATTACCCCCTCTTATGACAGGTTCATATCTCCCCCTAACTGAATGCATTTTTATTATCTAAACCACTCTAATTTTGACAGCTAATCCATTAATTGCATTTTTATTACCCTTTTTACCGACATCAAAGGTCCCGAAAGCCCGGTTATTCAACTACTACAAACTAATATAAATACAAATTCGGAAGTGGAATCAGGCATTATTAGCTGAGTTGTGAACTTTTTGTTTACAAATTTACAATTCAGTATGCAAATGTATTAGCCTTCTAAAAACTAATCTAAGTACAAATTCTGCCGTGGATACATGCATTATTAGCGGAGTTGTGAACTTTTTGTTTACAAATTTACAATTGAGTATGCAAATGTATTAGAATTGTAGGAATTCATTTTGTTCGGCTGGGGGGAGCTGTTGCAGCTAGCTTTCGCAGAATAGGCACCAAAAAATATAATCAATCCCGCGACGCAGTCGAAGGTTCCACAGAAAACCACCACAAGAAAAGAATAGGCCGGGGGCGTCGGGGTAATTTTGAATATATAAATGCATGGACTTGGTCCGCTTTATTTGGCTTCAGGTTTAGAGCTAACTACAAGCGGGAGCGGGAGATCGAAATAGGAGTGCGCGAGCGGCCGAAGCCTCAGCTTGGAGAGCGAGAGCGCAAGCGGAGGAGCTTTGGACTGGAAGTCCGGAGGGAGAGGGAGAGAAAAAGAGAGCGCACTGCCTCCCGAAATTAAGCGCCTTTCTGGCGTGAACATTCTCCCCCCCTTGCGAGGATACGCAGCAAAATATTATAAGTCCTTCGCTCGGGAAAGTGTTGGATTCGCTGAGCGGTCGTCGGCATGTAGAAGTGTGTGATGATCCTGTCCACACGACTGGCATCGGTCGTTACTACGGCAAGATCCTCCAGAATGGTGGTGGGCCAAGCAGTTGACGCAGTATTTTCTGTCGATGACTGCCTGGAGCCGTTTCTTTGCATCAAGTCGAAGAAAACGGTGGCACTTCCGAAGAGGATGGTTCCCTTGACAGACTCGGCATTGGTAGGATGAAATACCTCGGGAACGTCTGCTTTTGCTGTCGTTGTATGGAACCCAGTAATTGAAGGAGTCGGCCGCATTGGTTACTCGTGTAGAGAACGACGAAATCCGTTGGATAGGTGAAGATATCTGTCGGGTGTCATCACGAGGAATCGGAACACTGCACAGTGGTTCCGTCAGAGGCCAAAAATCAAAAAAACCAATTTGAAAATATTACAATTAAATTTACACAGTTTGTCTCTAAAATGTCCAATCTACCAAGTTGCAAACCGCTTTTCGCTGGAAACCCAACGGTACATTCTAAAAATAGAATCAAAAGCATGAACACGTGTTCATTTCAACAGCGCATCGGAGCTGTGGTGAAATATTTCGAAGCAAAAGCGCACTTTAAATCTGTCTGGTAACTGTTCAAGTCGATAAATTAATATTATTTAAAATGGATTTTGAAGCTCAAGGTATTTATTTTACTTTATGAAATTAATTTATACTAACTTGATATGAAATTAACAAAATCTAACTTGATATGTGAAACCTATTTGTTTGTACCTGTTTTGTGTGTCTTAAATTTGTTTACCTAAAGTTTTAGTTGTGATCCCCCACGATTCCCAGAAAGGATTTTATTTTTTTTAATTTATTAGAGTTTTAAGATGTTAAATTCGTTAAAGTTAGGTGCGGAAAGTTGCGGATGTAGTTGTAATCGTTAATATTCTAACACGACTTCTTATTTTTTTCAAGGTCAAATTATGCCAGCGCCAATAATCCGGGTTGATAAAAAATCGGGAAAAAATGTTAAAAATAAAAACGTCATCTGAGTACCTCGGGGCACGTATCCTTTAGTGAATACAATATATTTTTTTGATATCGGATGTTTTTGTGGACAGTTAGGATAGGATGTACACCGAAAATAAACTTTTTTTGTGGGGGCTCAGGAGATTCGCTATTACTCGTAAGCATGAAAATATTTTTTAATACAAAAATAAAAAAAAAATTGTTCAAATGTTGTGTTATTATATGGTATTTAATTCATTAAGCTAATTTTAGCCGTTTCGTCACAACATTTTTTTTTAAAAGTAGTGAGTTTTGCACCCAATTAACCTTACCCCCCCTTAAGCTGCGTACGATTGTTGCTGAACAAATTAAACACACAATATATAAGTGAATATTTTTTTTTTACTTTTGGGCACTTATATTTCACTAACGTTCTCATTAAGAGAACAAAAACTTAAAAATTAAAGTTAGGTCTTGGAAAAAAAATAATTTAATAAAAATTTTGTATGGGAGCTATACGATATAGAGATCTGATTTTAACCAAAGTTGGTAGGAATATATAAACCTGTACCAAACATATAATCTGTAAAATTGGTTAAGATATTTTGAAAAACAAAAAAGTTTTTCATACTAAATGTTGATTTTTAACAGATTGTTTCTATGGCAGCTATATGATATAGTTGAGCAATACGGCCAATTTTTTGTGGATATACTTAAAACATTTTTTTTTGATTTTTGGTGAAAGTTTCATAGCGATAGCACATCTAGAAGTAATTATGGCCGCAGCTCCATACAAGCCGAACCACTGTGCACTGGAAGATGAGTCGCTTGGATGCAACAAAGTGTGATGCCGACCGTGACAAGTAAGACAGTTGTGGGCGCTTGTGCAATTACGGAGTGGATGACCGCTTGCAAAGCAATTTAAGCACAACTGCTTTTTCTGGATATAAGATGATCGATCGACTATCGTCATCTGAAGGAAGCGTGGACACAAACGCACTGGATGGTTCTCTGTAGAACACAAAGCGCATCTTTTGGACGTATGAAGAATCCTCGTACTAAAGGATTGTAGTACTCGTTGCGATGGGTTGGAGATTGTCGGTTTAGATGAACGAAAGCGTGTCACAGTAGGCTGGATAGAATCTATGGCTTCCAGAGTTCTATAGCGCTCTGTTAGGAATGAATCAAGTTCCGGCCACGTAGGAATTTCGGTTTTTTGTTCGATGGATTGCTCCCATAATGAAAGCGTCAGCTTTGGAAGTTTTGTGGAGCACAAATAGACAAGGAGAGTAGTAGGGGAATCTAACATCCAGGCCAGTTTTATCTTAATTGCTAATTAGGGCCATTAATTAAATAGATAGGGGTGATCTGACCCCTGTCACCTTAAAAGGGTAGGGTAATAAAAATTGATTAGGGTGTGATTGAATGGATTGAGGACACGTGAGAAACGTGTGCGGAAGCGGTATCGCCCCGAAGACGCACTCGATACGTGAGCGAGGGAGCGATAACGCACACGATACGTCTTCGAGTGCGTATGCGAGGGAGCGATAACGTTCGATCCGCACGCGAGCGGGAGCGTAACCGCCTCGAAGACGCACTCGAAACGGCTTCGAGAGGGAGCGATAACGTTCGATCCGCGCGGGAGCGGGAGCGTTACCGCCTCGAAGACGCACTCGAAACGGCTTCGAGAGGGAGCGATAACGTTCGATCCGCGCGGGAGCGGGAGCGTTACCGCCCCGAAGGCGCACTCGAAACGGCTTCGACGCGCGCATTCGTTTCCCACAATCAAATCCCACACCAAAAGGGGATGGAGGGTGAAAAGGTCAGTGCGATCCTTAAAGGGATGAAGATGACACCGGGTACACCTGCAAACGCACAATGCAATGAAGAGGGAGGGATGAAAAGGTCAGTCGAGATTTTTGGTTGTGATACATATGGAGACTTGTGTGTACACGAAAGGACAAGCTGGCCAGCGATCATCCATTTCATAAAGAGAGGGGAGGGCGCTCATAGACAGGTAAAATAATGTATGCGACCGGGAATCAAGGGATGAGGTTTAAACCCATGCCACATACCCTTTCGGAGTCAAAGAACACTCCCCCTCAGAGTCAAAAAAAAGGTTGTTTACGATGTTGACTAATTGAAGACTTCTCAAGAAGGTTACAGCTCATTTATTAATGGGTGGGTGAAGGGAACATGCATTGATATACAACCCGTTTAAAAACTCATTTCAAAACAAAGAAAAGGAAGGGAAAAGTCAACGAAGGCTGGCGCCGAACGCCGTCCACTTTAGAGGCAATCTCATTTGCTTAATGTGATAAACAAAGGACCATGGCTTCGTATACCACCAGTTCTCAAAAGTCATTTCAAAATGATAAAAAGTCACCGAGACCAACATATTTTCTTCAATTAATCTCTCATTTATTTTCAATTAAGTGTGAAAAGGATTCGTCCTCTCACCCCTTTATTATAGGTAAATTTCCCATACTTGAAAATGAAAAAACTGAAAAGAATAACCATTTTCCCATTTCCCAATGAAAATTATTGAATATAGTTTATTTTTTCTGAATATTGTATAATTTTATTTTCTCAATAACTAAATCGATGTTCTAAATTACAATACGAATTTATAATTTTTAAACATTTGGTTGAGCGTACAGTAAAGAAATGACATGCGCATGTATCAACCCCATGGTTGACATCATTTTTAGCCCAGCAACATGATGAGAAGTGTTGTCCGTGTTCATTAGAAACCAGTGGAGTATCAGCCATCCTTCTATTGAAATATTTTATTGAATCTTCCAGATATTTCTTGTGCTCGCCGAAAATTTTATTGTCTTTGTTCCAATATTTCAAGAAATTGTTTATTCTGCATATAAGTTCATAGATCCCCATTTTGGATACATTTTTCATTTCACTTTTGTTTATAAACATTTTATAGTATTTTTTATTTAATTATTTTGTTGA
>NW_027222745.1:0-27000 GCF_030179895.1 Drosophila kikkawai
AAACCATGCTGACATGGTGAAATTACGGATCTGCATAAATGCTGCAAGTGGGGAGTAATTACATTCTCGAAAAGTTTTGGAATTGCCGACAACTTAGAGATTCCTCTATAGTTGCTGGCGTCCGATTTGCTACCTTTTTTGTGGAGAGGAATGATAAATGATTCCTTCCAAATAAGGGGAAATTCTGAGGTTTCTAAAGATAAGGTAAACAATTTCAGAAGGGGATTGCACAGAGCTCCGGCACAATACCTGAGCACGCAGCCTGGTATTCCATCGGGACCCGGTGAGTAAACTGGTTTTACACGATGAAGATCCGAACTAAGGGAGCTTTCGGTTAAAATAGGACTGAAAATTAGGTTCGACTTGGGCAAATCAAAAGAGTAAGTCTGATCTAAGCTATTTGAGGAACAATACGTAGTTTTGAAAAACTCGGCAAAGAGATCGGCGATGGCCTGATCAGAGTTTGCTGTAGCGTTCTTAAACGAAAGCGATGAAGGATGTAAATTGGGTTTCCGCTTAGTATTAACAAAGTTATAAAACTGTTTCGGGTCCTGCGTGAACTGAACCCTACAACGAGTTAAATAACTTTTATAACATTGCGCGTTAAGCACGGTAAACTTCGACCGAGCACTAAGATATCTTGAATGAACAGTAGGAGATCCGGTGCGTTTATAGCGATTATAAAGCCTAGACTTAACGTTTTTTAGGCGTGTCAGCTCTTTGGTGAACCAAGGTGGTTTACTAGAAACCGACGGATAGGCTAAAGGAACACACAATGCAAAGAACGAATTCATGGCACTGTAAAAAATATCCACGGCGGACGCCATGTCAGTACAACTGTAAAGTTCAGACCAATTAAATTGGGAAATCAAGATATCTAGCGTTTGAAAATTTGCTTTACGGAAGCAGCGAACTTTAGTCACTGAGCAACTCAAATCAGGTTTGGTCTTTACGACAGTCCCCAAATCGATGGTCACTTCGAAAGTAGGATGGTAAGGGTCTTCGGGAAGCGTCAATGGATCAACTCTTGTTAAGTTTACACCTACAGGATCAGAGACGAAACACAGATCTAGTAAGCGATTTAAAGAATTTAAGACATGGTTAACTTGGGACAAAGAAATGTCAAGCAAGCCATCTATCAGGTCATGCTGTGCCGCAGTTTGGAGGACATTGGACGTACCATCTGATGACCAACGAGCACCAGGTATATTGAAGTCTCCTAGAGTTATTAGTTGGTCTCTATCCGAAAGCATGTTGGAAACGACCTGAATTGCCGAAAGGTGTTTCCAATAAATAGGCTCTTCAGCAGATGGAGGAACGTAAGAACAGGTTATATAGATAAAACTACCTGGGAATGATAGTTTTACACAGATAAATTCAATACCTGTGAGATCGTCAATTTGAACCAGTTCGGAACTAAGGGTGGAGTCAACGGCAATTAAAACTCCACCACCTCGATGGGAATGACGGTCCAATCTATAAGTTGTGTACTTACCCGGAAAAATTTCGGAGCTGAGAATCTCCGGCTTTAACCAGGTTTCAGTAAACACAATCACCTGGGATGCAAACGAAAAGCTATCAGAATATAATTTAGAGAGCTTGCTGCGTAGGCCTCTAGTATTCTGATAGGTAAGTAGGAGGGAGGTATTTAGTTTTTTGGCACTGCCGTGACGCCCGCAGTCACTGTGGTTTGTGCCGGCCGTGAAGGCCGTTTTTTCTTTATCTTTACCTCGTACTCCTTGACTACAGCGTGCTCGGGCCAGAAGTCACCAGAACAAATTGTGTCAAAAAGATCGAGGGAGACACTTATCTTGAAAGATGAGATATCTCTGGGGTATGAGAAATTGAATTTTTCCACTTTCACACTTTTGGCTTGTGTTTTGCTCCGTATATGAGCTAGTACATCTTCCGATGCGAGATCAGGGGCAAGCCGGGAAACAAATATTGTTTTTAATGGTGGAATAGCGGTGAGGGTTTTTGGTAACGCAGCATTACCGACTTCTGCTAGTGGTTCAGCCCTATTTTTGCCCTTTGGGATAGCCGAGATTTTTTTTGAAGTCTGCGGAGTCAGAGATTGAGACCCCGCAGCGGACTCAACTATTAATACTGGCGGAGCTGCTGCCATTTCTGACCCGGCACCTTCGAATGCCGAATCTTTAGCCGTTCCCGATCTTAACACCATTGGAGCTGGTGTCGGTGACGGGGGCTGTGCCGAGGGAGTGTGCCAAATCTTTGGTGGCTGGGGTTCGCCCAATTGCAGCCGACCAGCAGCAGATTTTTGCGCTTTGGTGACTCGCTTAGCAGCTTCATGCCGCTAAATTGAGCGTCCAGCGCTGTGAACAGGTCATTTGTTTTGCGGAAGTTGACCCTAAGTTCACTAAAACCGCTTTTGGTTTGCCGCATGAAGGATAACATATCCTTCTCCACCTCACGACAGGCATGGCAACAATAGCGCAAGCCATTTTTGGCCGAAATTGCGTCAGCGATACGGCCCGTTAAGCTTAGACACTTAGCGTGAACGACCGCATCGCAAAGCCAGCAGTAAAGGCTGGGCTGATCTGCCAAAACCTCCTATTGGCAGCCTTTAATATCACAAATCATATTTGGAACCATTTTCACTAGTCTTTACCCACGGTGCGCAGATAAGCAGTACCGAAAAACAAGAGAGCGGGAGCGTAAGCGTGGGTGAGAAGAGAAACACGAAAGCTTTGGAGCCGGTTAAATGCTGCTGCTAGAAGCAAATAAACGGGACAACACAAAGAGGGGATAAGAAAACGCAAAAACACAAAAACTAAAGGTGATTAATTATATATATATTAATTAAACACTGAAAGCCACATGCACATGCACTCGCGTAGCGAAACGGCAAAATTACGAATTGTATTTTAACAATTTAAAATTTGGACCCCGGTGGTTTAAATGCAAAACAACACAAAAGTTCGGAGCGCAAAACAAAAACACGACCGTTCGCTATGAAAGTCAAAAGAATATCTTGAATAATATAATCTTATAATTGATGTATTTCCAGTTAAGGCAATTGTTAGCGATGTAGACATTATGACGCTTGTTTCTGAACTGTCTTATTTATCATCATTTTGAAAGAGATATATGATTTTTAAATATTATGGAATAATAAATTGATCAAAGCCTTTTCTATATCGACCAGTATTTATTTCATCATCCTTTGAAATTATGAGAAAGCCATATTTATCCATCCAACACTCTCGTGCAATTTTCATAAAAGTCTCATAATTCATGTCAGTAACAACATGATCTCGATAAATGTTTCGTAAGTTCAATTCATCCTGCTTAAACATTATAATAAAATTTGCATTATCACGTATCAAATGTTTTGGTATATGCGTATAAGTTTGTGATAAGTAGAATGAATCAATATTTCTATGACGTCCCATGCAAAAATAGTTCCGAATGTTTTCTTGCTTTTCACAAGCAACGTCATCAAAGATAAATATTGAATTACTTTTAGCTTCCTGTGGCGACAAAACTATTTCATTATCCGAAAATGTGTAATATCCCATTCCTTCTATTGGTTTTATTAGTTTTTCCAAGTATTGATATTTCGGTTGGTATAAGCTTTTTGAAAACACATAAATATTTTGGAATTTAAGACCGTTTGGATCCTCGAGTAAGCTTATCATCACGTTAGTTTTTCCACAATTGGATGGACCGATAACCAAAGCTCTAATCGAATTCGGCAACAAAGTACTATGGCGTGGAGGTCTGTTCTCTCCATGTCCTCCACATTCAATGTTTCTAACTATGATGCTTTTATTTTGTCTTAATAAACGCATGTTATTGAGATATGTACTTCATTCAATGACAAACTTTTGATAATTAAGGTTGTTATAAAATGGGTAAACATTTTTATAATATAAACAGTCATAAAACAAATGTCAAACAGGGTGCAGGTCTCGTAAATAATATAATTAATGCTCTTCCCTTTGAGGCCCATCTACCTGGTTATAATTTCTGTGGTCCTGGTACAAAGCTAGATAAAAGATTAGCTCGTGGGGATCGAGGTATCAATGGATTAGACGAAGCCTGCAGAATTCACGATATAGAATATTCAAATAGTAAAGACCTGGGTGATAGACATAAAGCAGACTCTGTTTTAATTGATAGGGCTTGGGAACGTGTAAAAGCGAAAGATAGTAGTCTTGGTGAGAAAGCTGCTGCGTATTTTGTGACAAACATGATAAAGGCTAAGAAAAAGTTTGGGATGGGAACAAAGCCAGTAAAAAAAAGGGTCGTAAAAAAATCACTTGCTTCAATAATAAACCATGCTACCAAGGAATTGAAAAAGAAAAAGCCGCTAGACATATTGAATGCTATTAAAGTAGCACGCAAAGCAGTATCAAGCACAATTGGATGTAGGAAAAATGTAATTGTGCCAAGGGTAATCAATGTACCCAAAATGGGTGGCTTCTTACCACTTGTTCCAATTTTAACAGCTCTAAGTGCTGTAGGAAGTTTGGCTTCAGGAAGTGCAGCAATTGCAAAAGTAGTAGGGAAATCTAACATCCAGGCCAGTTTTATCTTAATTGCTAATTAGGGTCATTAATTAAATAGATAGGGGTGATCTGACCCCTGTCACCTTAAAAGGGTAGGGTAATAAAAATTGATTAGGGTGTGATTGAATGGATTGAGGACACGTGAGAAACGTGTGCGGAAGCGCCCCGAAGACGTACTCGATACGTGAGCGAGGGAGCGAGGGAGCGATAACGCACACGATACGTCTTCGAGTGCGTATGCGAGGAAGCGATATCGTTCGATCCGCACGCGAGCGGGAGCGTAACCGCCTCGAAGACGCACTCGAAACGGCTTCGAGAGGGAGCGATAACGTTCGATCCGCGCGGGAGCGGGTACGTTACCGCCCCGAAGGCGCACTCGAAACGGCTTCGAGAGGGAGCGATAACGTTCGATCCGCGCGGGAGCGGGTACGTTACCGCCCCGAAGGCGCACTCGAAACGGCTTCGAGAGGGAGCGATAGCGTTCGACCCGCACGCATTCGTTTCCCACAATCAAATCCCACACCAAAAGGGGATGGAGGGTGAAAAGGTCTGTGCGATCCTTAAAGGGATGAAGAGCCGCTATACACCTGCAAACGCACAATGCAATGAAGAGGGAGGGATGAAAAGGTCAGCCGAGATTTTTGCTGTGATAAATATGGAGTCAAAAGGTTACAGCTCATTTATCAATGGGTTGGTGAATGGGGAGAAAAGGGTACCATTGACCGAGATTTTCGGTGTTGATAAAAAAGGATCACTTTCCCTTTCAACAAAGGACACATGCCAACGAATGCTTACTAAAAAGGAATTGAGGGATCGTCTAGCAAAAAAGGTAAGCGATCTCACACATTTACAACACCTTCTTTTTCTTATAATGAAAAACAAAAACAAATCTTGAAAGAGCATGAGTAAATTTAGTGCTATCATCGACCCTACTCTTATATAATGGTGTGGGGTATGAGTACAAACGATCAACTAAATGACAACTACCCAAGATAAAATAGTCGGGTTCCTTTCCATTACGTTAAAAGCAAAACTGACAAAAAAAATAAATAAAATAAAAGAAATTTTCGCATCTTATGCGAATGGTTTCGGGTCTACGAGGAAAATCCTAGATCCTAAGGATTCACTCACAGTTTGTGGCCCGATCAATTTGTACACGCCGGTGTTTACCTTAAAAAAAAATTATAAAACAAATTTTTCGTTTAAAAAGTGAATAAGTGTATGTAAAATTGGTTTCCAGAAAAAAACAAAAATTGAAAAAGTGAAATTTGTTTACATAAAAACAAAAATTGACAAAAATATAAAACATTAAAAACAAAATACAAAAAATTTATTAACATTATTAACAACAAAAGCAAAAATATAAAAAATTAAAAACAAAAGAAAAAAAAACAATAACAAAAAACAAAAAATTTATAAACATTCAAAAAAAATAAATATATATAGTCAACGTGAACAACAATAGCAAACGCATCAACAAAGTGCATATCAACACCATAAACACCTATATTACCTTCAACGAAATCAACAAAAACATCATCATGAACAACTACAACAATTACAACAATTACAACAACTACAACCAGTTCAGCAACTACAACAATATGAATGGCATTTACTGCCAATCCTGCCAGATGGTTCTGGCTGTGGGTGTGCAATGGCATCATCATGTCCGCACAGAATCCCACAAGTTTTATGCAACTCGACCTGTAGATGGGAGCGTTAAGCAAATTTTGGATGGATTCAAGGGTCGAATCCTTCAATACATGTATGTTAATGAGGGAGTTCCTGTAAGAAATCCCAGCGAATTTTTAAATGAGGCGAGTCTAGCGCTGATCCCTCATATTGAGAGAGTGTTAACCTCTCACATTTCATCGAAAATAAATTTCGAGTTGTTTGCTGAGTATATGCTTGTAAAGGAGCATGTAACTCAAGTGGAGATAAAGTCATTCCAAAGTAAAATGACAATGGTTTCATCAGCCTCCAATTTGATTATGCTGTTCAATTTCCACAAAGATGAAATTGAAACAAAAATGAGTGAGTTCCAGGAAAGGGACAGCGGATGGACTGTAACCCGCATAATTAGAGTCGAGTTAAATATGTTAAAATGTGACCCATTGAAAGGAAGCGGACCCTTTAAACTACCACAAAAACTTCAAAACAAAAATGCTGTGATTAACGTCCAAAACAAAGACGAATATTGCTTTAAGTGGGCAATATTATCCAGCTTTTCGAAAAACAAAAAGTCACAAAGATGTTCAACATATAAAGTGAACATTTCATCAAGCGTGATTTATGTAGGTCCATCCACGAAATTAGATTTCACTGGCTTAAATTTCCCAATGGAAATACGTGAAGTTGCCAAGTTCACTGCTCAAAACCCGCACATTAGTATAAATGTGTTTGGGTATGATGAAAAAGTGGGTAAAGTGTTTGGACCACTTTTTTCGGATGCTGTCGAAAAGGAATTCCACATCAATTTATTATTTGTGGATGGACCAACTGCAAACATTCCAGGACATTTCGTCTGGATAAAACATATGTCAAGGTAAGTAAAATATAAAAAATTAAAAAAAAAAAAAAAATATATATATATATATATATACATTCTAATTTGTATACTAATTAAATTTTATATTTTTATTTATAGACTACTTACATCACAAATTGGGAAACAAAGAATTCAACGTATGTTCTGTAACAGATGTTTAAGCTACTCAACAAGCGATGAGAGGTTTGAAAAGCATCACGAAGTCTGCAGCAAAGTGGTCACCACAGGACCTCATGTGAAAGCCACAACGCTGGAGTTTTCAAATTATCATCGTCAACTGGAGGTCCCTTTTACAGTTTACGCAGACTTTGAGTGTATCCTGGAGCCTGCCTCAATAGCAGTAAGTGAAAAATCACAAATTGTAAATAAGCATATTCCTATTTCATTTTCATATTATATAAAGTGTGCATTTGATTCTAGTTTAGATAAGTCAGTTTTAAAAACAGGTGGAAATGTTAGTCGCACTTTCATTGAAAATTTAACGTCCGATTTGTCCGAGATATATCAAAATCAAATGTCAAAAATAATACCATTATCAATGAGTCAACAGGATGAAATAAAATTTGCGTCCGCTATCAATTGTCATATATGTAAGGGTGAATTAGGAAATGATAGAGTGAGAGATCACTGCCATTTCACAGGCCAATTTCGAGGTGCAGCTCATAACGAGTGTAATCTAAAATATAAAACAGGTAATTTCATCCCCGTGTTCTTTCACAACCTTTCCAAGTATGATGCACATTTGTTTGTGAAAGAGCTCGGGGAAACAGAAGGCGAAATACGTGTAATTCCATGCAATAAAGAATTATATATATCATTATCTAAATATATACCTGTAGGAAATAATACCCTAGAAATTAGATTTTTAGACTCTTTCCGATTCATGTCCTCTAGTCTAGACACACTGGCAAGTAATTTAAATGATGATGAGTTGAATGTGTTAAAATCTCAATACCCAAATAGTGAAGACTTTACCCTTCTTCGTCGGAAAGGTGTTTTCCCTTACGAGTATTTAGACTCTAGAGATCGATTAAAAGAAGTTTCTCTCCCACCTCGTGAAAAGTTTTATAGTAGTTTGTGTGAAACAGAATGTTCTGAGGCTGATTACGCGCACGCACATAAAGTATGGACACATTTCAAGTGTGAGACCCTTAAAGATTACTTAGAATTATACTTAAAAACTGATGTTTTATTGTTGTCCGATATTTTCGAAAATTTCAGAGGAATTTGTATGGAAATTCATGGGCTCGATCCTGCTTAAAACTACGCAAATTAGCCTCGAATTACTGCAGGATATAGACATGATACGATATATTCAAAAAGGGATTCGAGGAGGGTTAGTACAAAGTACGCATAGGTATACCAAGGCAAACCACAAATACCTTAAAGATTTTGATTCTAGTAAAGAATCGGAATATTTAATGTATGTGGATGCGAATAATTTGTATGGTTGGGCCATGTCCGAGTCCTTACCTTATGGGGATTTTAAGTGGCTAGAGCCGGAAGAAGTGGATTTGTTTAATGTTGAAAACATTAGTGAGGATAGCGAGTATGGGTATATTCTAGAAGTTGACTTAGAATATCCATACTCGCTTCATGATTTACATAACGATCTCCCTTTCTGTCCAGCCAATAAACTCCCCTCGGTAAATTCAAAAGTCACAAAATTGATTGCAGATTTACATAACAAGGAAAAATACATTATTCATTATAAGACGTTACAACAGTGTATGAAGAATGGATTGAAACTTAAAAAGATTCACTCCATTATTCAATTTAAACAGAAGCCCTGGTTGAAAATATATATTGATATAAATACAGAACATAGAACCAGGGCTACAACTCCGTTTAAAAAAGACTTTTTCAAGCTCCTAAATAATTCAATTTATGGAAAATGTCTTGAAAATAGTGAAAAGCGCGTTAATATACGTTTAATTAGTGAATGGGCAGCTCCACCCATTGGACCGCAAGGCGGACGTCCAAGACTATGTGCGAGGGACTTAATAAGTCGTTCAAACTTTCATAGTTTAAAAAAGTTTACAGATAAACTTTATGCAATTCAATTAAAGAAATTACATAACGTTTGTGATAAGCCGCTATATTTAGGTTTCGTGGTTTTAGAATTATCGAAATGGAAAATGTATGATTTTCACTATTCATACATGAAACCTAAATTTGGGGATGCGCTAAAACTTAATTATATGGACACTGATTCATTTATTTACTCAATAAATACAGAAGATTTATATGCAGACATTAGAAATGATATCGAGTATAAATTTGATACATCCGAGTATTCAGATGAATTGGCTGCACTTTATAATTTTAAGCAGTGTAATAAGAAGCGGTTAGGTTTCTTTAAGGATGAATTGAATGGTAGGGCAATGACAGAGTTTGTAGGCTTGAGGTCAAAGATGTATGCCTATAAATCAGAAAGTGTCTATTTACTGGTCAGCAAGAATATGATTCTATGTGTATGTTTAGATCTAGAGGACATGAAATAAGCACGATAAAAATAACGAAAATAACATTAGACAACAAAGATGACAAGCGAATTATTTGTGATGATGGAGTTTCAACTCTAGCAATAGGGCATTATTCTACAATAGAAAATAGAATAAGGAGTGAAATGGCCACTTTGGAAGCTCAGACAATGGTTTGGCGTAGCCAAATAGAGAGCTCTCAAAGACCTCTAACTAATAAAATATCACTTAAAAGAAAGATTGAAGAAAATGAAAGTGCGACTATAGAAAAAATGACCCACCTTATAGAGCATTATGCTTCTGATTATTATGCTAAGAAATTCAAAGAATAATAAGAAACAAAAAAAAAATAAAAAATAAATAAATAAAAATAAAAAAAATAAAACAAATGTAAAATATGTAAATAAAACAAATTATATAAGCTTGTAATAAAATATAATAATAATTTATTTTAAAATGTTTAAATCTAAGATATTAAAATTATAAATAAATCCTATGTAAATAATAGTATATTTAAGAATTTATTAAAATATCATAAATAAAAAAAAAAAAAAAAAATAAAAATTTTCAAAGTGTTTGAATTATGACAGAATTTCAGATGTTTCAATCCAACTATCAACAGTTTTGGGAAAATTTAGCCAGCGGACAAGAGCTCTGTTACCCTTTCTTTTCAAGACTTTTTCAACTAGGTATTCATCTGGGAAACGAGTTTTTTTCAGTTCTTCTTTATAAAAACCACCCTTAATTGGATTACAGGATTAGTATTTTGTACTTTAATAATTTTAAAGATTTCAGTGCTCCAATTTTGCGTATAGGCTTTTTCAAAAACTCCTTTATATTTCGAAATTCGAACATTATCACCAATTTTTAGTTTGCTACCTGTAAACATTTTTATGTTATTGTATACAGTTTTTAAAATATGATTCTCATTCTCGCTGTTTACATCTATGGGAGCCATTTTTATTGTTCTATGTGTTGTATTATTATAATTGTTTATTAACTCTTTGTACATGTCAATCCACTTATATGTCCCATTGAAAGAAAACTCTTTCCACATGAGTTCTTTTAATGTTCTATTAAAACGTTCAACAATTGAAGCCTTTAGTGTACTAAAAGTTGAATAATGATTAATTTTATATCGTTTCATTAAAGCTTTAAAGTGTGAGTTAAAGAATTCTTTCCCATCATCCGATTGAAGATTCTTAGGTACTCTTCCCCCAGTTTTAAATACTTTTTCCATGGCCTCAGTTACATCTTTACCAGTTTTTGATTTAATTGCTTCACCCCATGCAAATTTTGAGAATGCATCTACAACAGTAAGAAGGTAGCGATACCCTTTATTAGTGGATGAATACTTCCCCATCTCGACTAAGTCAACTTGAAATAAATCATCAATCCCCTTCATAATAACCCTACGATTTTGGTTTTACGTGATGGAGCGTGTAATTCATTAATAATACCCCGCCTACTCATTTTCACACAAGTTACTTAGAATATCCTTTTTTTTCAATAATACTTGAAATAATAACCTCAAGTCTGTCTAAACGATCCTCAATATCGGTGGCCCTCACATCAGGAATACTAATAATTAACTCCTCTTGATGTGACATTAGCGATGCTCTTATATCGTTCACAGCTTTATCAACATACTCCTTGATAACTATGTCACCATTCTCTTTTGGAAAGCCTCCATTTTTTATACGTCTGCGTTGAATATTAAAGTTTCCATCGGTGTCTATGAAAAATCCTGTTGCTGTTTTCTCATATCGTTTTAAATGGTTAGAGCTCTGCTTATCATGAATATACCGTCCAAACTTGTCAACAGACATTATGCAAATAACCTTATTTGAATACTGTTGTATTAATATATACTTCATTAGTATATTATTTGAGCCTCTCTCATTTCTTCAATTATAGATGTAATTTCATTCTCATGACTTGAATTTCCTGCAGATTTCGATGCTATTAATAGCTGTAATCGCTCAACTAATTCATTTGGATCATCCCAATATACATACTTTGGTTTATTCATGTCAAGTCTCATGAAACCAGTCCCTGTTATTAGTGGATTAGTATGTTTCGGTGTAGATTCAGCAATAGGAGATTTAGCTAAAAGTGGTTTAATAATGCTGGAATATTTAAATGCTCTCGTTCCTTTCACCTGTCCATTTGGAAGAAAATTTCTTCGATAGACATTGGTTTTTAATAAAATTGATCTATAAATTTCCAATTCATCTGCATTATAATTTTCTGGATGATTATGAAAAATTAGGGAATATAATCCATTAGTAAGTCGCCACTTTTGATTATCATCAAATAAAATGTAATTGTGGGAAACAGTAATGCGACTGCTTCCAAGCATCAATTGACCATTTTCATTTTTTCTTGGGCCATATGTTTTATCCAAAATTCGGTCTCGTGCCAGTTCACTAATGTTGAAATTTTTTGAACTGTCCTCATCTTCCAATGCTCGATCCGATATCGAAGACGAAGCGTCATTAGGTAGTTGACTTGTTAGCGCAGGTGATGTGGTAGGAGAGATAACATCATCCTCCTCTATAGCTGGTTGAGAAAAGAAATGGTCATCATCATCATCATCTTCGCCATCAGCATCATTATCGCCTTTTATTTTCCAATCATTTGAGTTGAAGTCATCATTATGTTTAGGTGTTGATTTTTGTTTATTTGCAGTGTAAAATATAAGTTTTCTCTTCCAATGTGGGGGGGTATCAATGTCTAATGTTGAATTATTTTGTTTAGTTTTTATTTCTGTATTATCATTTGAAAAATCCTTTGGAAATATATGTTGTAATTTTTTATTATTATTATTAACAAGTTCATGTAATGGGTCAGTTATAGGTTTAAATGCTTCTTCCAAACCCATAGTATTTAGAGATTGATATTGTTTTAATTCTGAAAATTTTTTCTTAAGAGCATTTCGACTTTTTGTCAATTGACTTAAAATATTTTCATTTATCATCATAAATAATGAAAATTAAAAGTTTATGAAGTAAAGTGGATATTACGTCTTCGCAGTTGAAAAATGAACTGATGAATAAATCATGTTTCGATATCATTTATACTGAAATCATAAAACCTTATTAGACCTACCAGCTGATCAGATAATCAGACCTGGTACCTGATCAGATAAACAGACCTGGTAGCTGATCAGATAAACAGACCTGGTACCTGATCAGATAAACAGACCTGGTAGCTGATCAGATAAACAGACCTGGTAGCTGATCAGATAAACAGACCTGGTACCTGATCAGATAAACAGACCTGGTAGCTGATCAGATAAACAGACCTGGTACCTGATCAGATAAACAGACCTGGTAGCTGATCAGATAAACAGACCTGGTAGCTGATCAGATAATTAGACCTGCTAATGTGTGTTTTTGCATTCTGAAAAAAAGAAACCTGAAATTGAAAACCAAATTCCCAATATCAAATTTATAACAATTTATTTTAATAATATTTATTTTTATTATTATTATCATTTATTTAATAATATTTATTTTTTATTTATTTTTTATTTATTTATTTTTATACCCTTGCAGGGTATTATAATTTCAGTCAGAAGTTTGCAACGCAGTGAAGGAGACGTTTCCGACCCTATAAAGTATATATATTCTTGATCAGCATCAACAGCCGAGTCGATCTAGCCATGTCCGTCTGTCCGTCTGTCCGTCTGTCTGTCTGTCCGTCTGTCCGTCTGTCCGTCTGTCTGTCTGTCCGTCTGTCCGTCTGTCTGTTTCTACGCAAACTAGTCCCTCAGTTTTAAAGCTATCTGAATGAAACTTTGCATATAGTCTTCTATATACTCTCACTGCTATATATGTCGGAACGGGCCGGATCGGACGACTATATCATATAGCTGCCATACAAATGTTCGATAAATTTTTAGAAAAAAAATTATAACTTTGCTGTTTTTCAATATTTTTGCACAATTTTTTAGATATAGCCATTCTATATTATTATAGAATTTTGGTAAAAATTTTATGAAAATCGGACGAATATATGATATAGCTGCCATAGGAACGATCGAGAAATAAATAGGAAAAAAATTATAGCTTCGTTGTTTTCCAACGTATGTTTATCTACTCTGTGATATAAGCTTTTTTTATTATTCTAGAATTATGGTATAAATTTCATAAAAATCGGACAACTATATCATATAGCTGCCATAGAAGCGATCGGTAGATGTAGAGAAAATGTAAGGCTGGGAGTGTAAAACTGTAACCGTCAAACTGTAAACATAATAAGTCTAGTTAAAATGTAATAAAACTCTGTTTTGTGTGTGTTTTCAGCATTTAAGTCTATAATACAAACATCAAAAACAATCTGCAAGGGTATAAAAACTTCGGCGTGCCGAAGTTAGCTTCCTTTCTTGTTTTTTATTTTATTATTATTATTTTTAAGCTGAAAAGAAAATTCGGAAAAAAATGTTTCCCATTCCCCAAATAAAAAATGATTTAATTTACTTCTCAATATTTTTTTTTTATTTTATTATTATTATTTTTAAGCTGAAAAGAAAATTCGGAAAAAAATGTTTCCCATTCCCCAAATAAAAAATGATTTAATTTACTTCTCAATATTTATACCCTTGCAGGGTATTATAATTTCAGTCAGAAGTTTGCAACGCAGTGAAGGAGACGTTTCCGACCCTATAAAGTATATATATTCTTGATCAGCATCAACAGCCGAGTCGATCTAGCCATGTCCGTCTGTCCGTCTGTCCGTCTGTCTGTCTGTCCGTCTGTCCGTCTGTCTGTTTCTACGCAAACTAGTCCCTCAGTTTTAAAGCTATCTGAATGAAACTTTGCATATAGTCTTCTATATACTCTCACTGCTATATATGTCGGAACGGGCCGGATCGGACGACTATATCATATAGCTGCCATACAAATGTTCGATAAATTTTTAGAAAAAAAATTATAACTTTGCTGTTTTTCAATATTTTTGCACAATTTTTTAGATATAGCCATTCTATATTATTATAGAATTTTGGTAAAAATTTTATGAAAATCGGACGAATATATGATATAGCTGCCATAGGAACGATCGAGAAATAAATAGGAAAAAAATTATAGCTTCGTTGTTTTCCAACGTATGTTTATCTACTCTGTGATATAAGCTTTTTTTATTATTCTAGAATTATGGTATAAATTTCATAAAAATCGGACAACTATATCATATAGCTGCCATAGAAGCGATCGGTAGATGTAGAGAAAATGTAAGGCTGGGAGTGTAAAACTGTAACCGTCAAACTGTAAACATAATAAGTCTAGTTAAAATGTAATAAAACTCTGTTTTGTGTGTGTTTTCAGCATTTAAGTCTATAATACAAACATCAAAAACAATCTGCAAGGGTATAAAAACTTCGGCGTGCCGAAGTTAGCTTCCTTTCTTGTTTTTTATTTTATTATTATTATTTTTAAGCTGAAAAGAAAATTCGGAAAAAAATGTTTCCCATTCCCCAAATAAAAAATGATTTAATTTACTTCTCAATATTTTTTTTTTATTTTATTATTATTATTTTTAAGCTGAAAAGAAAATTCGGAAAAAAATGTTTCCCATTCCCCAAATAAAAAATGATTTAATTTACTTCTCAATATTTATACCCTTGCAGGGTATTATAATTTCAGTCAGAAGTTTGCAACGCAGTGAAGGAGACGTTTCCGACCCTATAAAGTATATATATTCTTGATCAGCATCAACAGCCGAGTCGATCTAGCCATGTCCGTCTGTCCGTCTGTCCGTCTGTCTGTCTGTCCGTCTGTCCGTCTGTCTGTTTCTACGCAAACTAGTCCCTCAGTTTTAAAGCTATCTGAATGAAACTTTGCATATAGTCTTCTATATACTCTCACTGCTATATATGTCGGAACGGGCCGGATCGGACGACTATATCATATAGCTGCCATACAAATGTTCGATAAATTTTTAGAAAAAAAATTATAACTTTGCTGTTTTTCAATATTTTTGCACAATTTTTTAGATATAGCCATTCTATAATATTATAGAATTTTGGTAAAAATTTTATGAAAATCGGACGAATATATGATATAGCTGCCATAGGAACGATCGAGAAATAAATAGGAAAAAAATTATAACTTCGTTGTTTTCCAACGTATGTTTATCTACTCTGAGATATAAGCTTTTTTTATTATTCTAGAATTATGGTATAAATTTCATAAAAATCGGACAACTATATCATATAGCTGCCATAGAAGCGATCGGTAGATGTAGAGAAAATGTAAGGCTGGGAGTGTAAAACTGTAACCGTCAAACTGTAAACATAATAAGTCTAGGTAAAATGTAATAAAACTCTGTTTTGTGTGTGTTTTCAGCATTTAAGTCTATAATACAAACATCAAAAACAATCTGCAAGGGTATAAAAACTTCGGCGTGCCGAAGTTAGCTTCCTTTCTTGTTTTTTTTTATT
Organism: Drosophila kikkawai; assembly: GCF_030179895.1. Classification (NCBI taxonomy): domain Eukaryota; kingdom Metazoa; phylum Arthropoda; class Insecta; order Diptera; family Drosophilidae; genus Drosophila; species Drosophila kikkawai. The sequence goes on from NW_027222745.1 coordinate 16,012, forward strand.
TATTTTTTTTTAACTTTTTAAGCTGAAAAGAAAATGCTGAAAAAAATGTTTCCCATTCCCAAATAAAAAATGATTTAATTTACTTCTCATATATTTTTTTTTATTCATTTATTTATTTAATTTTCACATTTTTGGAAACACACTTGCATTCCCATCCTCACACTTAATTATCATATACGTTCTATTTTTAAATTTTTCTATCTCCATATCCTTATTTATATTAAACCTCTCTGGGAGGTAAACATAGTTGAAGTCTAGCTCTAACTTTATGTTAGAGCCAAACTTACCACTCACCCTCTTCCCCGAATGAATCTCCAAAGGGATATTCACCGGTAGTGCATTGAAGGTAATTTTTGTCTTAAGGCGGCATCCGTTGAATGCCACCATCAACGGATCCTCCTCGATATCCCTAATTAGGGCGTCAATATCCTCTTGATTGACCCCAAGAGGCAAATTGTCAATATGGTTGTTGTTGTCGTTACCGTTGTTCATTTTGCTGGTGGTGGTGGTGGTGGTGGTGGTGGATCTGGTGGTGCTGGAGCTGGTGGTGGTGGTGCTGGAGCTGGTGGTGCTGGTGGTTTTGAGCTGGTGGTGGTGGTGCTGGTGGTGGTGGTGGTGCTGGTAGTGGTGGTGGTGGTGGTGGTGGTGGTGGTGTTGGAGCTGGTGGTGCTGGAGCTGGTGGTGCTGGAGCTGGTGGTGCTGGAGCTGATGGTGCTGAAGCTGGTGGTGCTGGTGGTGTTGGAGCTGGTGGTGCTGATGCTGGTGCCGATGTCGATGCTGATGCCGTTGTCGATGCTGATGCTGTTGCTGGTAGTCACTGAATGATATTTTCCTTCAGGATCTGGCCGAATTTATACCCAACCAAGGACCACAGTTTTGTGTGTGTGTGTGTGTGATTGGTTAAAAAGGGATAGATTTGCCAGTACCTGTTCAGCGTAGGGCAATAAAAAATGGAGGTAGCGATACACCAAAGCATCATTAGCGAGACGAAGAGCAGTCTAGCAAGAATTTTAGAGATAAGTGTCCACAGTTGACGGTTCCAAATTTTTGTATCCTCTGATAACACAGGTACACAGCCAAAAATTTCCACGAACCATTTCAAGTTTTCCATGATATTTGGGTGCTCCTGAGTAAAAGTCCCATACAAAATTATTTTCCATCACCTACAGGTTCCGCGGTATACCTAAGAATACAAAAAACCTATGTTTGCCGACATTTTGAATTACGTGGCCTATATAATTGGACTTACCTTTATTATTTTCGGTAGGACCTACTCTCAATACATCACGGCACTACTAAAAAATAGTCCCAATCGTGGACCATTGCCCATGTCTTTGGAATTCGACGCCAAAGTTGAAACTCCCAAAATTTTCAACATTTCTGTGATGAAAAAACAATTCTGAGAATTAAATCTTATATGGAACTAATTTTAAATATTCATTGAATCTATTGTTCATTGTATTCTTTAATTTCGGATTAAAGCGTTTGCATGAGGACATTTTATTGGATTTATTAAACGAATAAAACCGCTTTTTTGGTTTGATTATCTACTACTATTTTCTGTCAAATTTCAAATAAGTCAAGGCAACCTATAAAATAGTAGTAGATATGTTTCTTTTTATATATAATATACATTTAGTTTTATATTAAATAAAAAGGTCTTCCGAACATAACATTTTTAAGACAGCTTAGTAGCCAGCGATAATCCTTACATATTTAAGTTTAGTCAAAAAGAAAAAATGTATATGTATATAAAAAGATACATATCTACTACTATTTTATAGATTGCCTTGACTTATTTGAAATTTGACAGCAAATAGGAGTAGATAATAAAACCAAAAAAGCTGTTTTATTCGTTTAATAAATCCAATAAAATGTCCTCATGAAAACGCTTTAAACCGAAATTAAAGAATACAATGAACAATAGATTCAATGAATATTTAAAATTAGTTCCATATAAGATTTAATTCTCAGAATTGATTTTTCATCACAGAAATGTTGAAAATTTTGGGAGTTTCAACTTTGGCGTCGAATTCCAAAGACATGGGCAATGGTTCACGATTGGGACTATTTTTTAGTAGTGCCGTGATGTATTGAGAGTAGGTCCTACCAAAAATAATAAAGGTAAGTCCAATTATATAGGCCACGTAATTCAAAATGTCGGCAAACATAGGTTTTTTGTATTCTTAGGTATACCGCGGAACCTGTAGGTGATGGAAAATAATTTTGTATGGGACTTTTACTCAGGAGCACCCAAATATCATGGAAAACTTGAAATGGTTCGTGGAAATTTCACAAAGTTTAATTTTGTGTTCCTGTGTAATTAAACATGAGATTTTTTCCCAAATATAAAACTACTTCCAAAGGTGGTTGTAAATTTCCAAAACTGTCGAAATAATATGAATCTTTTCCTTTTTTAAAATAAGCCACCCAATGCGTTCCAATTGATGAAGAGTCTGCTAAATTAATTACTCCACACTCATGAAGATTTGGGAATTTCGGTAATTCATCCTTCATGTATACTCCACGAAAATGTGGAATATTTTTAAAGCCGAACCTCATTATATCAAAGTTGGATAATGCCCTTTTGGGTAGCTCACTTAGTAGTTTTTTTGAATACGTTTTCGTTTTTGTTTATTTTTTGTAAATGAAATCCCATATCCTTTCCTATATGGCTGTAAATATAGGCCCTCACCCAACGCAACTGATTCCATCTTTCTATTATGCCTCTCGTTTTCTTGCAGCTGTGCTTTTGCTAGTCTTGCATTATTAATAGTCTTTGCAATTGCTGCACTTCCTGAAGACAAACTTCCTACAGCACTTAGAGCTGTTAAAATTGGAACAAGTGGTAAGAAGCCACCCATTTTGGGTACATTGATTACCCTTGGCACAATTACATTTTTCCTACATCCAATTGTGCTTGATACTGCTTTGCGTGCTACTTTAATAGCATTCAATATGTCTAGCGGCTTTTTCTTTTTCAATTCCTTGGTAGCATGGTTTATTATTGAAGCAAGTGATTTTTTTACGACCCTTTTTTTTACTGGCTTTGTTCCCATCCCAAACTTTTTCTTAGCCTTTATCATGTTTGTCACAAAATACGCAGCAGCTTTCTCACCAAGACTACTATCTTTCGCTTTTACACGTTCCCAAGCCCTATCAATTAAAACAGAGTCTGCTTTATGTCTATCACCCAGGTCTTTACTATTTGAATATTCTATATCGTGAATTCTGCAGGCTTCGTCTAATCCATTGATACCTCGATCCCCACGAGCTAATCTTTTATCTAGCTTTGTACCAGGACCACAGAAATTATAACCAGGTAGATGGGCCTCAAAGGGAAGAGCATTAATTATATTATTTACGAGACCTGCACCCTGTTTGACATTTGTTTTATGACTGTTTATATTATAAAAATGTTTACCCATTTTATAACAACCTTAATTATCAAAAGTTTGTCATTGAATGAAGTACATATCTCAATAACATGCGTTTATTAAGACAAAATAAAAGCATCATAGTTAGAAACATTGAATGTGGAGGACATGGAGAGAACAGACCTCCACGCCATAGTACTTTGCTGCCGAATTCGATTAGAGATTTGGTTATCGGTCCATCCAATTGTGGAAAAACTAACGTGATGATAAGCTTACTCGAGGATCCAAACGGTCTTAAATTCCAAAATATTTATGTGTTTTCAAAAAGCTTATACCAACCGAAATATCAATACTTGGAAAAACTAATAAAACCAATACAAGGAATGGGATATTACACATTTTCGGATAATGAAATAGTTTTGCCGCCACAGGAAGCTAAAAGTAATTCAATATTTATCTTTGATGACGTCGCTTGTGAAAAGCAAGAAAACATTCGGAACTATTTTTGCATGGGACGTCATAGAAATATTGATTCATTCTACTTATCACAAACTTATACACATATACCAAAACATTTGATACCTGATAATGCAAATTTTATTATAATGTTTAAGCAGGATGAATTGAACTTACGAAACATTTATCGAGATCATGTTGTTACTGACATGAATTATGAGACTTTTATGAAAATTGCACGAGAGTGTTGGATGGATAAATATGGCTTTCTCATAATTTCAAAGGATGATGAAATAAATACTGGTCGATATAGAAAAGGCTTTGATCAATTTATTATTCTATAATATTTAAAAATCATATATCTCTATCAAAATGATGATAAATAAGACAGTTCAGAAACAAGCGTCATAATGTCTACATCGCTAACAATTGCCTTAACTGGAAATACATCAATTATAAGCGAAAATTTTTTTCCACAAATTGAATTAAAACGTAATTATGAATGTGCTCTCATTGATTTTTATACATTCAATTCTATTCCGAATGTTGATAAGAGGAATAATCTTTTTCATATTGGTGATAAAGTAATAGAAATACCAGAGGGTTCATATGAATTTGATGACATTATAAAATATATTTTTAATAAACTTAAAGAACATCAACTTCATGAGAGCGTTAAAATTGAATGTAATAATAATACATTTCAAGTTCAAGTTCTAACAAAAAATGAAACTATATATTTTAATCATGAACGATCGATTGGTCAGCTATTTGGATTCAATAAACGAAAATTAAGGCCTCATAATGATGAAATTCACAACTCGGATAATCCAATAAATATTTTAAAAGTGAATTCCATTAGATTGCAATGTAATATTATTAGCGGATCGTATGTTGGAAATAAACCAAATCATGTGCTTCACGAATTTGGGATTAATGTACCCCCTGGCTATAAAATGAACATTAATTTATTTACCTGTCAACTGTAGAGAAATAAGCACGCTTGAAGTACGGGTAACTGATCAGAACGGAGATTTAATTAATCTGCGAGGAGAAACTGTATCAATTCGTTTACACTTGCGAGCAGCAGAATGATCATCTATAATAAAAAGCCCATTCCTCGCGCCCCTATCAACATTACTAAGTCGAAAGCTGAAGTGAAAACATCAACATCATCTCAAGGAGCTTCACATAAACGAGCTGCTCTATCATTAAAAAATAAATTGATTTTAAAATCACTTGGATTTAATATTAAATAAAGTTTTATAACTAGTTTTCAAATGAATGAAATTTTTCATGTTCAAGAAAAGCCTATCAATGATCAAAGTATCATTAAAAAGGAGTACCATACGTATCATCCATATCAACAAAACTTCAAAACAAATGATGAAGTCCGGATCTGTGTACAGAACTCTGACATCAATCTGTTGCCATGTGAAAGCTTTCTCCACTTTGAAGGCACACTTAGCAAAATTATTGATGCGAATACAGGAACAAGTAGTACAAATGGTGTTGATGGTCTACTTAAAAATAATTGCATGGCTTATTTTTTGGATGAAATAAGATACGAACTAAATGGAACTGAGCTTGATAGGACACGGTTCACTGGTATTACATCAACCCTCAAGAACTTTCTATCCATCAGTCATGAGGAAAAACATCTTTATCGCAATGCTGGATGGAGCGGAGGAGATGATATCAGATCTGGGGGTCATTTCTCCTTTTCTGTTCCGCTTCGGATGCTTTTGGGTTTTACAGAGGATTTTAGGAGAGTCATATTAAATTGTAAACATGAAATAATCCTCCTACTAGCTAAAAATACAGATGAAATGTATCATAAAACTGTTGATGGGAAAACACTTAAAATTGCTATACACAGTATTAGTTGGAAAGTACCCCATATTGTTCCAAGCGATAGTACAAAAATTAAAATGTATAATATAGTGAAAAATGGAGCTAGTCTTCCACTTTCATTTCGCAGCTGGGATTGTTATATTAATCCAACATTGGTACAGAGAACGCATCATGTATGGAATGTTAAGCTGGCTGCAAATAGAGAGAGACCACGATTTGCTATTATTGCATTCACCTTAAATGGAGAACTAATTTCAAACAATTTGAGAAATGCAAAGGTATATCTTAATTCCGATGTGTACCCTTATGAGGATTTGAATATTAAATACAATGAAAATCGTTTCGCTGTCTTGTATGATATGTATGCCAGATTTCAAGAGAGCTATTACAATAGAGAGTCCCATCCACTTCTATCTCCAACGGAATTTATGAGCAGGGCTCCCATTGTAGTTGTCGATCTCTCATATCAAAATGAGAGTGTAAAATCAGGACCCATTGATATAAAAATTTCAACAGAACTAACTAAAGCAAGTGAGATGAATACTAAGGTATATTGCCTTCTCATTCATGATCGGCTAGTCGAATACACACCACTAACTGGATTGGTTCAACGTATTGTATAAAAATTGAATAACATTTCTTCAATCAATTTCTGGAAATCGTTGGAAGTGGACGTCTACGGAACAAAACACAAAAAATAAATTCAACAAAATAATTAAATAAAAAATACAATAAAATGTTTATAAACAAAAGTGAAATGAAAAATGTATCCAAAATGGGGATCTATGAACTTATATGCAGAATAAACAATTTCTTGAAATATTGGAACAAAGACAATAAAATTTTCGGCGAGCACAAGAAATATCTGGAAGATTCAATAAAATATTTCAATAGAAGGATGGCTGATACTCCACTGGTTTCTAATGAACACGGACAACACTTCTCATCATGTTGCTGGGCTAAAAATGATGTCAACCATGGGGTTGATACATGCGCATGTCATTTCTTTACTGTACGCTCAACCAAATGTTTAAAAATTATAAATTCGTATTGTAATTTAGAACATCGATTTAGTTATTGAGAAAATAAAATTATACAATATTCAGAAAAAATAGACTATATTCAATACTTTTCATTGGGAAATGGGAAAATGGTTATTCTTTTCAGTTTTTTCATTTTCAGGTATAGGAAATTTACCTATAATAAAGGGGTGAGAGGACGAATCCTTTTCACCCTTAATTGAAAATAAATGAGAGATTAATTGAAGAAAATATGTTGGTCTCGGTGACTTTTTATCATTTTGAAATGACTTTTGAGAACTGGTGGTATACGAAGCCATGGTCCTTTGTTTATCACATTAAGCAAATGAGATTGCCTCTAAAGTGGACGGCGTTCGGCGCCAGCCTTCGTTGACTTTTCCCTTCCTTTTCTTTGTTTTGAAATTAGTTTTTAAACGGGTTGTATATCAATGCATGTTCCCTTCACCCACCCATTAATAAATGAGCTGTAACCTTCTTAAGAAGTCTTCAATTAGTCAACATCGTAAACAACCTTTTTTTTATGACACTGAGGGGGAGTGTTATTTGACACCGAAAGGGTATGTGGCATGGGTTTAAACCTCATCCCTTGATTCCCGGTCGCATACATTATTTTACCTGTCTATGAGCGCCCTCCCCTCTCTTTATGAAATGGATGATCGCTGACCAGCTTGTCCTTTCGTGTACACACAAGTCTCCATATGTATCACAAGCAAAAATCTCGACTGACCTTTTCATCCCTCCCTCTTCATTGCATTGTGCGTTTGCAGGTGTACCCGGTGTCATCTTCATCCCTTTAAGGATCGCACTGACCTTTTCACCCTCCATCCCCTTTTGGTGTGTGATTTGATTGTGGGAAACGAATGCGTGCGGGTCGAACGCTATCGCTCCCTCTCGAAGCCGTTTCGAGTGCGCCTTCGGGGCGGTAACGTACCCGCTCCCGCGCGGATCGAACGTTATCGCTCCCTCTCGAAGCCGTTTCGAGTGCGCCTTCGGGGCGGTAACGTACCCGCTCCCGCGCGGATCGAACGTTATCGCTCCCTCTCGAAGCCGTTTCGAGTGCGTCTTCGAGGCGGTAACGTACCCGCTCCCGCGCGGATCGAACGTTATCGCTCCCTCTCGAAGCCGTTTCGAGTGCGTCTTCGAGGCGGTTACGCTCCCGCTCGCGTGCGGATCGAACGATATCGCTCCCTCGCATACGCACTCGAAGACGTATCGTGTGCGTTATCGCTCCCTCGCTCCCTCGCTCACGTATCGAGTGCGTCTTCGGGGCGCTTCCGCACACGTTTCTCACGTGTCCTCAATCCATTCAATCACACCCTAATCAATTTTTATTACCCTACCCTTTTAAGGTGACAGGGGTCAGATCACCCCTATCTATTTAATTAATGACCCTAATTAGCAATTAAGATAAAACTGGCCTGGATGTTAGATTTCCCTACTACTTGCAAAGACTATTAATAATGCAAGACTAGCAAAAGCACAGCTGCAAGAAAACGAGAGGCATAATAGAAAGATGGAATCAGTTGCGTTGGGTGAGGGCCTATATTTACAGCCATATAGGAAAGGATAAGGGATTTCATTTACAAAAAATAAACAGAAACGAAAACGTATTCAAAAAAACTACTAAGTGAGCTACCCAAAAGGGCATTATCCAATTTTGATATAATGAGGTTCGGCTTTAAAAATATTCCACATTTTCGTGGAGTATACATGAAGGATGAATTACCGAAATTCCCAAATCTTCATGAGTATGGAGTAATTAATTTAGCAGACTCTTCATCAATTGGAACGCATTGGGTGGCTTTTTTTAAAAAAGGAAAAGATTCATCTTAATCAATTCATATCAATTTACAACCACCTTTGGAAGTAGTTTTATATTTGGGAAAAAATCTCATGTTTAATTATCAGAGGGTACAAAAATTTGGAACCGTCAACTGTGGTCACTTATGTCTAAAATTCTTGCTAGACTGCTCTTCGTCTCGCTAATGATTCTTTGGTGTATCGCTACCTCCATTTTTTATTGCCCTTCGCTCAACAGGTACTGGCAAATCTATCCCTTTTTAACCAATCACACACACACAAAACTGTGGTCCTTGGTTGGATATAAATTCGGCCAGATCCTGAAGGAAAATATCATTCAGTGACTACCAGCATCAGCATCAGCATCGGCATCGGCATCGACATTGGCATCGATATCGGCACCAGCATCAGCACCACCAGCTCCATCACCACCAGCTCCAACACCACCAGCACCACCAGCTTCAGCACCACCAGCTCCAGCACCACCAGCTCCAGCACCACCAGCTCCAGCACCACCACCAAAAAGTCGAAATGCTCTTAAGAAAAAATTTTCAGAATTAAAACAATATCAATCTCTAAATACTATGGGTTTGGAAGAAGCATTTAAACCTATAACTGACCCATTACATGAACTTGTTAATAATAATAATAAAAAATTACAACATATATTTCCAAAGGATTTTTCAAATGATAATACAGAAATAAAAACTAAACAAAACAATTCAACATTAGGCATTGATACCCCCCCACATAAGAAGAGAAAACTCATATTTTACACTGCAAATAAACAAAAATCAACACCTAAACATAATGATGATTTCAACTCAAATGATTGGAAAATAAAAGGCGATAATGATGCTGATGGCGAAGATGATGATGATGATGACCATTTCTTTTCTCAACCAGCTATAGAGGAGGATGATGTTATCTCTCCTACCACATCACCTGCGCTAACAAGTCAACTACCTAATGAGGCATCGTCTTCGATATCGGATTGAGCATTGGAAGATGAGGACAGTTCAAAAAATTTCAACATTAGTGAACTGGCACGAGACCGAATTTTGGATAAAACATATGGCCCAAGTCGCATTACTGTTTCCAACAATAACATTTTATTTGATGATAATCAAAAGTGGCGACTTACTAATGGATTATATTCCCTAATTTATCATAATCATCCAGAAAATTATAATGCAGATGAATTGGAAATTTATAGATCAATTTTATTAAAAACCAATGTATATCGAAGAAATTTTCTTCCAAATGGACAGGTGAAAGGAACGAGAGCATTTAAATATTCCAGCATTATTAAACCACTTTTAGCTAAATCTCCTATTGCTGAATCTACACCGAAACATACTAATCCACTAATAACTGGGACTGGTTTCATGAGACTTGACATGAATAAACCAAAGTATGTCTATTGGGATAATCCAAATGAATTAGTTGAGCGATTACAGCTATTAATAGCATCGAAATCTGCAGGAAATTCAAGTCATGAGAATGAAATTACATCTATAATTGAAGAAATGAGAGAGCCTCAAATAATATTCTAATGAAGTATATATTAATACAACAGTATTCAAATAAGGTTATTTGCATAATGTCTGTTGACAAGTTTGGACGGTATATACATGATAAGCAGAGCTCTAACCATTTAAAACGATATGAGAAAACACCAACAGGATTTTTCATAGACACCGATGGAAACTTTAATATTCAACGCAGACGAATAAAAAATGGAGGCTTTCCAAAAGAGAATGGTGACATAGTTATCAAGGAGTATGTTGATAAAGCTGTGAACGATATAAGGACATCGCTAATGTCACATCAAGAGGAGTTTATTATTAGTATTCCTGATGTGAGGGCCACCGATATTGAGGATCGTTTAGACAGACTTGAGGTTATTATTTCAAGTATTATTGAAAAAAAAGGATATTCTAAGTAACTTGTGTGAAAATGAGTAGGCGGGGTATTATTACTAAATTACACGCTCCATCACGTAAAAATTTTTTACGTCGTAGGGTTATTATGAAGGGGCTTGATGATATATTTCAAGTTGACTTAGTCGAGATGGGGAAGTATTCTTCCTCTAATAAAGGGTACCGCTACCTTCTTACTGTTGTAGATGCATTCTCAAAATTTGCATGGGGTGAAGCAATTAAATCAAAAACTGGTAAAGATGTAACTGAGGCCATGGAAAAAGTATTTAAAACTGGGGGAAGAGTACCTAAGAATCTTCAATCGGATGATGGGAAAGAGTTCTTTAACTCACACTTTAAAGCATTAATGAAACGATATAAAATTAATCATTATTCAACATTTAGTACACTAAAGGCATCAATTGTTGAACGTTTTAATAGAACATTAAAAGAACTCATGTGGAAAGAGTTTTCTTTCAATGGGACATATAAGTGGATTGACATGTACAAAGAGTTAATAAACAATTATAATAATACAAC
>NW_027222746.1:0-17000 GCF_030179895.1 Drosophila kikkawai
GCCCGATGGAGTTGACCAAAAAGCGCTATAATCACATTCTCGTAATGAGCGTATGCACAAGATAGTGGTTCCAATGTTATCTAAACTGAGTGAGGAGAGTCCAGGATGCTGGTATAAGCAGGTTGGCAAGGTACAACAGACGATTAATAACACTGAGCCCAGGAGTACAAAAGTGTCTCCGTTTAAAATTCTAACAGGACTCGATATGCGTATTTCCAGTAACTTAGAGTTAAAGGAGTTGATGCAGGAATGTTTAATATCTGAGCTAAACGATGAAAGAGAGAAGTTGCGTATAAAAGCAAGACAGAATATTCAGGATATTCAAACAGAAAACAAAAAGGCGTTTGACTCTAAAAGAAAGGTAGAAAGCCAGTACGCAGTAAATGACTTAGTAGCTATTAAACGCACCCAGTATGGAACAGGCTTAAAGTTGAAAGGAAAGTACTTAGGTCCCTATAAGGTAGTTAAGATTAACAATCATGGGCGTTATGAAGTTGAAAGAGTCGGAGAAGGAGAAGGGCCATATAGAACCAAGACAGTTGCAGAGTACATGAAACCATTCGGGTCGAATCAAACGTCAGGAAGGCCGAATGTGGGATCCGGTAGTGTTGATGGATTGGCCAGAGTCACAAGGAGCGGTCTCACCTACTAGTTTCTGGCTCCCTTCTTTAAAATACTAGAACGAACACTCGAATGCAGTGTTAAGCTCTGGCAACTCTTCGTTCAGCAGTCGCCGCCAGAATCTCGCTTTGATCGCACACGTTTCGGATAAGCACAAATGTATAATAAATTAAGTTACAAGTTAAAAGTTGATGGAAATAAACTATATCCTAATTTCAAGTCGGTGTTACAACTTTATTTAAAAAGAGGACACTGCATGTGTTAGCATTGTAAGAACTAATTTAAATATAAATTCTGCCGTGGATATATGCATTATTTTCTGAGCTGTGAACTTTTTGTTTACAATTTACTATTGAGTATGCAAATGTATTAGCCGTGTAAAAACTAATATAAGTACAAATTCTGCCGTGGATACATGCATTATTACCTAAGTTGTAAACTTTTTGTTTACAAATTTACAATTGAGTATGCAAATGTATTAGACGTGTAAAAACTAATATAAATATAAATTCTAAAGTGGATATATGCATTATTATCTAAGCTGTGAACTTTTTGTTTACAAATTTACAATTGAGTATGCAAATGTATTAGCCGTGTAAAAGCTAATATAAATACAAATTCTGAAGTGGATTCAGGCATTATTAGCTGAGTTGTGAACTTTTTGTTTTCAAATTTAAAATTGAGTATGCAAATGTATAAGCCGTGTAAAAACTAATATAAGTACAAATTCTACCGTGGATACATGCATTATTAGCTGAGTTGTGAACTTTTTGTTTACAAATTTACAATTGAGTATGCAAATGTATTAGACGTGTAAAAACTAATATAAATATAAATTCTTAAGTGGATATATGCATTATTATCTGAGCTGTGAACTTTTTGTTTACAAATTTACAATTGAGTATGCAAATGCATTAGCCGTGTAAAAACTAATATAAATTCAAATTCTGAAGTGGATTCAGGCATTATTAGCTGAGTTGTGAACTTTTTGTTTACAAATTTACAATTGAGTATGCAAATGTATTAGCATTCTAAAAACTAATATAAGTACAAATTCTGCCGTGGATACATGCATTATTAGCTGAGTTGTGAACTTTTTGTTTAGAAATTTACAATAGAGTGTGCAAATGTATTAGCCTTCTAAAAACTAATAAAAGTACAAATTCTGTCGTGGATACATGCATTATAAGCGGAGTTGTGAACTTTTTGTTTTAAAATTTACAATTGAGTATGCAAATGTATTAGCCGTGTAAAAACTATTATAAATACTAATTCTGAAGTGGATACAGACATTATTAGCTGAGTATGCAAATGTATTAGACGTGTAAAAACTAATATAAATATAAATTCTGAAGTGGATTCAGGCATTATTAGCTGCGTTGTGAACTTTTTGTTTACACATTTACAATTGAGTATGCAAATGTATAAGCCGTGTAAAAACTAATATAAGTACAAATTCTGCCGTGGATACATGCATTATTAGCTGAGTTGTAAACTTTTTGTTAACAAATTTGCAATTGAGTATGCAAATGTATTAGCATTGCAAGAACAAATTTAAATATAAATTCTAAAGTGGATATATGCATTATTATCTGAGTAGTAAACTTTTTGTTTACAAATTTACAACTGAGTATGCAAATGTATTAGACGTGTAAAAACTAATATAAATATAAATTCTAAAGTGGATATATGCATTATTATCTGAGCTGTGAACTTTTTGTTTACAAATTTACAATTGAGTATGCAAATGTATTAGCCGTGTAAAAACTAATATAAATACAAATTCTGAATTGGATTCAGGCATTATTAGCTGAGTTGTGATTTTTTTGTTTTCAAATTTACAATTGAGTATGCAAATGTATAAGCCGCGTAAAAACTAATATAAGTACAAATTCTGCCGATGATACATGCATTATTATCTGAGTTGTAAACATTTTGTTTACAAATTTACAACTGAGTATGCAAATGTATAAGACGTGTAAAAACTAATATAAATATAAATTCTAAAGTGGATAAATGCATTATTATCTGAGCTGTGAACTTTTTGTTTACAAATTTACAATTGAGTATGCAAATGTATTAGCCGTGTAAAAACTTATATAAATACAAATTCTGAAGTGGATTCAGGCATTATTAGCTGAGTTGTGAACTTTTTGTTTTCAAATTTACAATTGAGTATGCAAATGTATTAGCCGTGTAAAAACTATTATAAATACTAATTCTGAAGTGGATACAGACATTATTAGCTGAGTATGCAAATGTATTAGACGTGTAAAAACTAATATAAATATAAATTCTGAAGTGGATTCAGGCATTATTAGCTGCGTTGTGAACTTTTTGTTTACACATTTACAATTGAGTATGCAAATGTATAAGCCGTGTAAAAACTAATATAAGTACAAATTCTGCCGTGGATACAAGCATTATTAGCTGATTTGTGAACTTTTTGTTTACAAATTTACAATTGAGTATGCAAATGTATTAGCATTGTAAGAACTAATTTAAATATAAATTCTAAAGTGGATATATGCATTATTATCTGAGTAGTAAACTTTTTGTTTACAAATTTACAACTGAGTATGCAAATGTATTAGACGTGTAAAAACTAATATAAATATAAATTCTAAAGTGGATATATGCATTATTATCTGAGCTGTGAACTTTTTGTTTACAAATTTACAATTGAGTATGCAAATGTATTAGCCGTGTAAAAACTAATATAAATACAAATTCTGAATTGGATTCAGGCATTATTAGCTGAGTTGTGATTTTTTTGTTTTCAAATTTACAATTGAGTATGCAAATGTATAAGCCGCGTAAAAACTAATATAAGTACAAATTCTGCCGATGATACATGCATTATTAGCTGAGTTGTGAACTTTTTGTTTACAAATTTACAATTGAGTATGCAAATGTATTAGCATTGTAAGAACTAATTTAAATATAAATGCTGCCGTGGGTACATGCATTATTAGCTGAGTTGTGAACTTTTTGTTTTCAAATTTACAATTGAGTATGCAAATGTATTAGCCCTGTAAAAACTATTATAAATACTAATTCTGAAGTGGATACAGACATTATTAGCTGAGTATGCAAATGTATTAGACGTGTAAAAACTAATATAAATATAAATTCTGAAGTGGATTCAGGCATTATTAGCTGAGTTGTGAACTTTTTGTTTACAAATTTACAATTGAGTATGCAAATATATTAGCATTGTAAGAACTAATTTAAATATAAATTCTAAAGTGGATATATGCATTATTATCTGAGTTGTGAACTTTTTGTTTACAAATTTACAATTGAGTATGCAAATGTATTAGACGTGTAAAAACTAATATAAATATAAATTCTGAAGTGGATTCAGGCATTATTAGCTGCGTTGTGAACTTTTTGTTTACAATTTACAATAGAGTATGCAAATGTATAAGCCGTGTAAAAACTAATATAAGTACAAATTCTGCCGTGGATACATCCATTATTAGCTGAGTTGTGAACTTTTTGTTTACAAATTTGCAATTGAGTATGCAAATGTATTAGCATTGTAAGAACTAATTTAAATATAAATTCTAAAGTGGATATATGCATTATTATCTGAGTTGTAAACATTTTGTTTACAAATTTACAACTGAGTATGCAAATGTATTAGACGTGTAAAAACTAATATAAATATAAATTCTAAAGTGGATATATGCATTATTATCTGAGCTGTGAACTTTTTGTTTACAAATTTACAATTGAGTATGCAAATGTATTAGCCGTGTAAACACTTATATAAATACAAATTCTGAAGTGGATTCAGGCATTATTAGCTGAGTTGTGAACTTTTTGTTTTCAAATTTACAATTGAGTATGCAAATGTATTAGCCGTGTAAAAACTATTATAAATACTAATTCTGAAGTGGATACAGACATTATTAGCTGAGTATGCAAATGTATTAGACGTGTAAAAACTAATATAAATATAAATTCTGAAGTGGATTCAGGCATTATTAGCTGCGTTGTGAACTTGTTGTTTACACATTTACAATTGAGGATGCAAATGTATAAGCCGTGTAAAAACTAATATAAGTACAAATTCTGCCGTGGATACAAGCATTATTAGCTGATTTGTGAACTTTTTGTTTACAAATTTACAATTGAGTATGCAAATGTATTAGCATTGTAAGAACTAATTTAAATATAAATTCTAAAGTGGATATATGCATTATTATCTGAGTAGTAAACTTTTTGTTTACAAATTTACAATTGAGTATGCAAATGTATTAGACGTGTAAAAACTAATATAAATATAAATTCTGAAATGGATTCAGGCATTATTAGCTGCATTGTGAACTTTTTGTTTACACATTTACAATTGAGTATGCAAATGTATAAGCCGTGTAAAAACTAATATAAGTACAAATTCTGCCGTGGATACAAGCATTATTAGCTGATTTGTGAACTTTTTGTTTACAAATTTACAATTGAGTATGCAAATGTATTAGCATTGTAAGAACTAATTTAAATATAAATTCTAAAGTGGATATATGCATTATTATCTGAGTAGTAAACTTTTTGTTTACAAATTTACAATTGAGTATGCAAATGTATTAGACGTGTAAAAACTAATATAAATATAAATTCTGAAATGGATTCAGGCATTATTAGCTGCATTGTGAACTTTTTGTTTACACATTTACAGTTGAGTATGCAAATGTATAAGCCGTGTAAAAACTAATATAAGTACAAATTCTGTCGTGGATACAAGCATTATTAGCTGATTTGTGAACTTTTTGTTTACAAATTTACAATTGAGTATGCAAATGTATTAGCATTGTAAGAACTAATTTAAATATAAATTCTAAAGTGGATATATGCATTATTATCTGAGTAGTAAACTTTTTGATTACAAATTTACAATTGAGTATGCAAATGTATTAGACGTGTAAAAACTAATATAAATATAAATTCTGAAGTGGATTCAGGCATTATTAGCTGCGTTGTGAACTTTTTGTTTACAATTTACAATTGAGTATGCAAATGTATAAGCCGTGTAAAAACTAATATAAGTACAAATTCTGCCGTGGATACATCCATTATTAGCTGAGTTGTGAACTTTTTGTTTACAAATTTGCAATAGAGTATGCAAATGTATTAGCCTTCTAAAAACTAATAAAAGTACAAATTCTGCCGTGGATACATGCATTGTAAGCGAAGTTGTGAACTTTTTGTTTACAAATTTACAATTGAGTATGCAAATGTATTAGCATTGTAAGAACTAATTTAAATACAAATTCTAAAGTGGATATATGCATTATTACCTAAGTTGTAAACTTTTTGTTTACAAATTTACAATTCAGTATGCAAATGTATTAGACGTGTAAAAACTAATATAAATATAAATTCTAAAGTCGATATATGCATTATTATCTAAGCTGTGAACTTTTTGTTTACAAATTTACAATTGAGTATGCAAATGTATTAGCCGTGTAAAAACTAATATAAATACAAATTCTGAAGTGGATTCAGGCATTATTAGCTGAGTTGTGAACTTTTTGTTTTCAAATTTAAAATTGAGTATGCAAATGTATAAGCCGTGTAAAAACTAATATAAGTACAAATTCTGCCGTGGATACATGCATTATTAGCTGAGTTGTGAACTTTTTGTTTACAAATTTACAATTGAGTATGCAAATGTATTAGACGTGTAAAAACTAATATAAATATAAATTCTTAAGTGGATATATGCATTATTATCTGAGCTGTGAACTTTTTGTTTACAAATTTACAATTGAGTATGCAAATGTATTAGCCGTGTAAAAACTAATATAAATTCAAATTCTGAAGTGGATTCAGGCATTATTAGCTGAGTTGTGAACTTTTTGTTTACAAATTTACAATTGAGTATGCAAATGTATTAGCATTCTAAAAACTAATATAAGTACAAATTCTGCCGTGGATACATGCATTATAAGCGGAGTTGTGAACTTTTTGTTTTAAAATTTACAATTGAGTATGCAAATGTATTAGCCGTGTAAAAACTATTATAAATACTAATTCTGAAGTGGATACAGACATTATTAGCTGAGTATGCAAATGTATTAGACGTGTAAAAACTAATATAAATATAAATTCTGAAGTGGATTCAGGCATTATTCGCTGCGTTGTGAACTTTTTGTTTACACATTTATAATTGAGTATGCAAATGTATAAGCCGTGTAAAAACTAATATAAGTACAAATTCTGCCGTGGATACATGCATTATTAGCTGAGTTGTAAACTTTTTGTTAACAAATTTGCAATTGAGTATGCAAATGTATTAGCATTGTAAGAACTAATTTAAATATAAATTCTAAAGTGGATATATGCATTATTATCTGAGTTGTAAACATTTTGTTTACAAATTTACAACTGAGTATGCAAATGTATTAGACGTGTAAAAACTAATATAAATATAAATTCTAAAGTGGATAAATGCATTATTATCTGAGCTGTGAACTTTTTGTTTACAAATTTACAATTGAGTATGCAAATGTATTAGCCGTGTAAAAACTTATATAAATACAAATTCTGAAGTGGATTCAGGCATTATTAGCTGAGTTGTGAACTTTTTGTTTTCAAATTTACAATTGAGTATGCAAATGTATTAGCCGTGTAAAAACTATTATAAATACTAATTCTGAAGTGGATACAGACATTATTAGCTGAGTATGCAAATGTATTAGACGTGTAAAAACTAATATAAATATAAATTCTGAAGTGGATTCAGGCATTATTAGCTGCGTTGTGAACTTTTTGTTTACACATTTACAATTGAGTATACAAATGTATAAGCCGTGTAAAAACTAATATAAGTACAAATTCTGCCGTGGATACAAGCATTAGTAGCTGATTTGTGAACTTTTTGTTTACAAATTTACAATTGAGTATGCAAATGTATTAGCATTGTAAGAACTAATTTAAATATAAATTCTAAAGTGGATATATGCATTATTATCTGAGTAGTAAACTTTTTGTTTACAAATTTACAACTGAGTATGCAAATGTATTAGACGTGTAAAAAGTAATATAAATATAAATTCTAAAGTGGATAAATGCATTATTATCTGAGCTGTGAACTTTTTGTTTACAAATTTACAATTGAGTATGCAAATGTATTAGCCGTGTAAAAACTAATATAAATACAAATTCTGAAGTGGATTCAGGCATTATTAGCTGAGTTGTGATTTTTTTGTTTTCAAATTTACAATTGAGTATGCAAATGTATAAGCCGCGTAAAAACTAATATAAATATAAATTCTTAAGTGGATATATGCATTATTATCTGAGCTGTGAACTTTTTGTTTACAAATTTACAATTGAGTATGCAAATGTATTAGCCGTGTAAAAACTAATATAAATTCAAATTCTGAAGTGGATTCAGGCATTATTAGCTGAGTTGTGAACTTTTTGTTTACAAATTTACAATTGAGTATGCAAATGTATTAGCATTGTAAGAACTAATTTAAATATAAATGCTGCCGTGGGTACATGCATTATTAGCTGAGTTGTGAACTTTTTGTTTTCAAATTTACAATTGAGTATGCAAATGTATTAGCCCTGTAAAAACTATTATAAATACTAATTCTGAAGTGGATACAGACATTATTAGCTGAGTATGCAAATGTATTAGACGTGTAAAAACTAATATAAATATAAATTCTGAAGTGGATTCAGGCATTATTAGCCGAGTTGTGAACTTTTTGTTTACAAATTTACAATTGAGGATGCAAATGTATTAGCATTCTAAAAACTAATATAAGTACAAAATCTGCCGTGGATACCTGCATTATTAGCGGAGTTGTGAACTTTTTGTTTACAAATATACAATTGAGTATGCAAATATATTAGCATTGTAAGAACTAATTTAAATATAAATTCTAAAGTGGATATATGCATTATTATCTGAGTTGTGAACTTTTTGTTTACAAATTTACAATTGAGTATGCAAATGTATTAGACGTGTAAAAACTAATATAAATATAAATTCTGAAGTGGATTCAGGCATTATTAGCTGCGTTGTGAACTTTTTGTTTACAATTTGCAATTGAGTATGCAAATGTATAAGCCGTGTAAAAACAAATATAAGTACAAATTCTGCCGTGGATACATCCATTATTAGCTGAGTTGTGAACTTTTTGTTTACAAATTTGCAATTGAGTATGCAAATGTATTAGCATTGTAAGAACTAATTTAAATATAAATTCTAAAGTGGATATATGCATTATTATCTGAGTTGTAAACATTTTGTTTACAAATTTACAACTGAGTATGCAAATGTTTTAGACGTGTAAAAACTAATATAAATATAAATTCTAAAGTGGATATATGCATTATTATCTGAGCTGTGAACTTTATGTTTACAAATTTACAATTGAGTATGCAAATGTATTAGCCGTGTAAACACTTATATAAATACAAATTCTGAAGTGGATTCAGGCATTATTAGCTGAGTTGTGAACTTTTTGTTTTCAAATTTACAATTGAGTATGCAAATGTATTAGCCGTGTAAAAACTATTATAAATACTAATTCTGAAGTGGATACAGACATTATTAGCTGAGTATGCAAATGTATTAGACGTGTAAAAACTAATATAAATATAAATTCTGAAGTGGATTCAGGCATTATTAGCTGCGTTGTGAACTTTTTGTTTACACATTTACAATTGAGGATGCAAATGTATAAGCCGTGTAAAAACTAATATAAGTACAAATTCTGCCGTGGATACAAGCATTATTAGCTGATTTGTGAACTTTTTGTTTACAAATTTACAATTGAGTATGCAAATGTATTAGCATTGTAAGAACTAATTTAAATATAAATTCTAAAGTGGATATATGCATTATTATCTGAGTAGTAAACTTTTTGTTTACAAATTTACAATTGAGTATGCAAATGTATTAGACGTGTAAAAACTAATATAAATATAAATTCTGAAATGGATTCAGGCATTATTAGCTGCATTGTGAACTTTTTGTTTACACATTTACAATTGAGTATGCAAATGTATAAGCCGTGTAAAAACTAATATAAGTACAAATTCTGCCGTGGATACAAGCATTATTAGCTGATTTGTGAACTTTTTGTTTACAAATTTACAATTGAGTATGCAAATGTATTAGCATTGTAAGAACTAATTTAAATATAAATTCTAAAGTGGATATATGCATTATTATCTGAGTAGTAAACATGTTGTTTACAAATTTACAATTGAGTATGCAAATGTATTAGACGTGTAAAAACTAATATAAATATAAATTCTGAAATGGATTCAGGCATTATTAGCTGCATTGTGAACTTTTTGTTTACACATTTACAATTGAGTATGCAAATGTATAAGCCGTGTAAAAACTAATATAAGTACAAATTCTGCCGTGGATACAAGCATTATTAGCTGATTTGTGAACTTTTTGTTTACAAATTTACAATTGAGTATGCAAATGTATAAGCATTGTAAGAACTAATTTAAATATAAATTCTAAAGTGGATATATGCATTATTATCTGAGTAGTAAACTTTTTGTTTACAAATTTACAATTGAGTATGCAAATGTATTAGACGTGTAAAAACTAATATAAGTACAAATTCTGCCGTGGATACAGACATTATTAGCTGAGTTATGAACTTTTTGTTTACAATTTACAATTGAGTATGCAAATGTATAAGCCGTGTAAAAACTAATATAAGTACAAATTCTGACGTGGATACAAGCATTATTAGCTGAGTTGTGAACTTTTTGTTTACAAATTTACAATTGAGTATGCAAATGTATTAGCATTGTAAGAACTAATTTAAATATAAATTCTAAAGTGGATATATGCATTATTATCTGAGTAGTAAACTTTTTGTTTACAAATTTACAATTGAGTATGCAAATGTATTAGACGTGTAAAAACTAATATAAATATAAATTCTGAAATGGATTCAGGCATTATTAGCTGCATTGTGAACTTTTTGTTTACACATTTACAATTGAGTATGCAAATGTATAAGCCGTGTAAAAACTAATATAAGTACAAATTCTGCCGTGGATACAAGCATTATTAGCTGATTTGTGAACTTTTTGTTTACAAATTTACAATTGAGTATGCAAATGTATTAGCATTGTAAGAACTAATTTAAATATAAATTCTAAAGTGGATATATGCATTATTATCTGAGTAGTAAACTTTTTGTTTACAAATTTACAATTGAGTATGCAAATGTATTAGACGTGTAAAAACTAATATAAATATAAATTCTGAAATGGATTCAGGCATTATTAGCTGCATTGTGAACTTTTTTTTTACACATTTACAATTGAGTATGCAAATGTATAAGCCGTGTAAAAACTAATATAAGTACAAATTCTGCCGTGGATACAAGCATTATTAGCTGATTTGTGAACTTTTTGTTTACAAATTTACAATTGAGTATGCAAATGTATTAGCATTGTAAGAACTAATTTAAATATAAATTCTAAAGTGGATATATGCATTATTATCTGAGTAGTAAACTTTTTGTTTACAAATTTACAATTGAGTATGCAAATGTATTAGACGTGTAAAAACTAATATAAATATAAATTCTGAAATGGATTCAGGCATTATTAGCTGCATTGTGAACTTTTTTTTTACACATTTACAATTGAGTATGCAAATGTATAAGCCGTGTAAAAACTAATATAAGTACAAATTCTGCCGTGGATACAAGCATTATTAGCTGATTTGTGAACTTTTTGTTTACAAATTTACAATTGAGTATGCAAATGTATTAGCATTGTAAGAACTAATTTAAATATAAATTCTAAAGTGGATATATGCATTATTATCTGAGTAGTAAACATGTTGTTTACAAATTTACAATTGAGTATGCAAATGTATTAGACGTGTAAAAACTAATATAAATATAAATTCTGAAATGGATTCAGGCATTATTAGCTGCATTGTGAACTTTTTGTTTACACATTTACAATTGAGTATGCAAATGTATAAGCCGTGTAAAAACTAATATAAGTACAAATTCTGCCGTGGATACAAGCATTATTAGCTGATTTGTGAACTTTTTGTTTACAAATTTACAATTGAGTATGCAAATGTATTAGCATTGTAAGAACTAATTTAAATATAAATTCTAAAGTGGATATATGCATTATTATCTGAGTAGTAAACTTTTTGTTTACAAATTTACAATTGAGTATGCAAATGTATTAGACGTGTAAAAACTAATATAAGTACAAATTCTGCCGTGGATACAGACATTATTAGCTGAGTTATGAACTTTTTGTTTACAATTTACAATTGAGTATGCAAATGTATAAGCCGTGTAAAAACTAATATAAGTACAAATTCTGACGTGGATACAAGCATTATTAGCTGAGTTGTGAACTTTTTGTTTACAAATTTACAATTGAGTATGCAAATGTATTAGCATTGTAAGAACTAATTTAAATATAAATTCTAAAGTGGATATATGCATTATTATCTGAGTAGTAAACTTTTTGTTTACAAATTTACAATTGAGTATGCAAATGTATTAGACGTGTAAAAACTAATATAAATATAAATTCTGAAATGGATTCAGGCATTATTAGCTGCATTGTGAACTTTTTGTTTACACATTTACAATTGAGTATGCAAATGTATAAGCCGTGTAAAAACTAATATAAGTACAAATTCTGCCGTGGATACAAGCATTATTAGCTGATTTGTGAACTTTTTGTTTACAAATTTACAATTGAGTATGCAAATGTATTAGCATTGTAAGAACTAATTTAAATATAAATTCTAAAGTGGATATATGCATTATTATCTGAGTAGTAAACTTTTTGTTTACAAATTTACAATTGAGTATGCAAATGTATTAGACGTGTAAAAACTAATATAAGTACAAATTCTGCCGTGGATACAGACATTATTAGCTGAGTTATGAACTTTTTCTTTACAATTTACAATTGAGTATGCAAATGTATAAGCCGTGTAAAAACTAATATAAGTACAAATTCTGACGTGGATACAAGCATTATTAGCTGAGTTGTGAACTTTTTGTTTACAAATTTACAATTGAGTATGCAAATGTATTAGCATTGTAAGAACTAATTTAAATATAAATTCTGCCGTGGGTACATGCATTATTAGCTGAGTTGTGAACTTTTTGTTTTCAAATTTACAATTGAGTATGCAAATGTATTAGCCGTGTAAAAACTATTATAAATACTAATTCAGAAGTGGATACAGACATTATTAGCTGAGTATGCAAATGTATTAGACGTGTAAAAACTAATATAAATATAAATTCTGAAGTGGATTCAGGCTTTATTAGCTGAGTTGTGAACTTTTTGTTTACAAATTAACAATTGAGTATGCAAATATATTAGCCTTCTAAAAACTAATATAAGTACAAATTCTGCCGTGGATACATGCATTATAATCGGAGTTGTGAACTTTTTGTTTACAACTTTACAATTGAGTGTGCAAATATATTAGCATTGTAAGAACTAATTTAAATATAAATTCTAAAGTGGATATATGCATTATTATCTGAGTTGTGAACTTTTTGTTTACAAATTTACAATTGAGTATGCAAATGTATTAGACGTGTAAAAACTAATATAAATATAAATTCTGAAGTGGATTCAGGCATTATTAGCTGCGTTGTGAACTTTTTGTTTACACATTTACAATTGAGTATGCAAATGTATAAGCCGTGTAAAAACTAATATAAGTACAAATTCTGCAGTGGATACAAGCATTATTAGCTGAGTTGTGAACTTTTTGTTTACAAATTTACAATTGAGTATGCAAATGTATTAGCATTGTAAGAACTAATTTAAATATAAATTCTGCCGTGGGTACATGCATTATTAGCTGAGTTGTGAACTTTTTGTTTTCAAATTTACAATTGAGTATGCAAATGTATTAGCCGTGTAAAAACTATTATAAATACTAATTCTGAAGTGGATACAGACATTATTAGCTGAGTATGCAAATGTATTAGACGTGTAAAAACTAATATAAATATAAATTCTGAAGTGGATTCAGGCATTATTAGCTGAGTTGTGAACTTTTTGTTTACAAATTTACAATTGAGTATGCAAATGTATTAGCCTTCTAAAAACTAATATAAGTACAAATTCTGCCGTGGATACATGCATTATAATCGGAGTTGTGAACTTTTTGTTTACAAATTTACAATTGAGTATGCAAATGTATTCGCCGTGTAAAAACTAATATAAATACAAATTCGGAAGTGGATTCAGGCATTATTAGCTGAGTTGTGAACTTTTTGTTTTCAAATTTACAATTGAGTATGCAAATGTATTAGCCCTGTAAAAACTATTATAAATACACATTCTGAAGTGGATACAGACATTATTAGCTGTAATGGTTGCCTACACTGAAGAAAAATTTATCACAACTATCTACAGTGTAAGTTAACTGAATCAGGCAGCAGTGTATACAGCGGAACGGGACCCTCTTGTTGTTTCTAGCTCTTCCGGGATGGGGGGGTTATTGCTGTTACTGCTTCCGACATTACACGAAGAATTATTTATAGAGTCCCTATCTGAAACTAATAAGCCATCTGATCACGCGAAACTTTTACAGTTGCATAAAACCTAACTAAATCTGCGCTCCGGATCTAATGCCGGTTTTTTTTTTTCTGGAGGAGTTTACTCCGATTCTACGCCTTCTTCACGCTCTGGCCGAAAATTGTGGTCCCTGGCCACAGCGTTTGTCGTCTCCCTTCCTCTGCCGCAGCTGGCGAAGCGCGGAAAGGAAAAATAAGTAATCCCACGCCGATGACGTAATCGGGGCTCCTGGCCACCGAGCAGATTCGCGGGCAGGGTCGCAAAGGTTTTCGCTTCACCTTTGGCAATATTCCACTGGCCCTTATAGGAAGGTTCGACTAGAAAAACAACCGTGGTTACGGAGAGAGCTTTCAGTCGTATAAGAAAACTATTTACCGACAGAGGATGATGCAGAGTAAACTGCGGTACGCTTGAGCGTTGAGCTCCAGAAGGTTCCTTCGCCTCTATGTAGGCGTGCAAGCCGAGAAGGCACGCGGTATTGCGCTGTCTCTATATGAAACCAATATTAATGCAAGTGCAAATGGCTTGAAGTCTCAAAATAATTACCCAAAACCGGTGCGCGACACTGGCGGATGGTTAACTGGTCGGATGCAACGGCCGATGCCTTGTATTTAATTGGCAAATGTACACGTGGCACTTGTTTATTAATTTCGCTCACAGATCTACACTTCTGTAGCGTTCGGCGTTGCAGCAAAAAAAGGAAGAAGGCGGATGTTTTGATCGTGTCGGAAATGATGCTTAATCGATAAATTCGTGCTGTCATCTGTCAATTTCGCACAGCTTACAAATTTACAATTGAGTATGCAAATGTATTAGACGTGTAAAAACTAATATAAATATAAATTCTAAAGTGGATATATGCATTATTATCTGAGCTGTGAACTTTTTGTTTACAAATTTACAATTGAGTATGCAAATGTATTAGCCGCGTAAAAACTAATATAAATACAAATTCTGAAGTGGATTCAGGCATTATTAGCTGAGTTGTGAACTTTTTGTTTTCAAATTTACAATTGAGTATGCAAATGTATTAGCCGTGTAAAAACTATTATAAATACAAATTCTGAAGTGGATACAGACATTATTAGCTGAGTATGCTAATATATTAGACGTGTAAAAACTAATACAAATATAAATTCTGAAGTGGATTCAGGCATTATTAGCTGAGTTGTGAACTTTTTGTTTACAATTTACAATTGAGTATGCAAATGTATAAGCCGTGTAAAAACTATTATAAATACAAATTCTGAAGTGGATTCAGGCATTATTAGCTGAGTTGTGAACTTTTTGTTTACAATTTACAATTGAGTATGCAAATGTATAAGCCGTGTAAAAACTATTATAAATACAAATTCTGCCGTGGATACATGCATTATACTGGCATGACACTGTCGCATTAATTAGAGACTTCATTAAAGATTTGACAGCGCTATAGCATTTTACACAAGTGCGAGCAAGACGACTATATGGCGCTCTAATGCATTAGAATAATGCAAAATACGTGTTTAATGAAGAAAATTGTAATTGAAAAATGTATTAGCCGGCTCATTGACAGTATGGTCTCACAATGAGAATTTAATTTTTATATAATTTCGCTGGTTTTTTGAACTGAAAAAATATTAGAAAATTAGGAAAAATAATATGTTTTGCGTTGGCAAGGTTCTTGCGGTGTAAAATTAATTAAAATTTTTTCTTGGTAATAATTAAAAAAAATTTAAGCATCATAGGTTAAAAACATAAATTTAAAGGATTCTGCATTTATTTATGCAAGAATACTTCGACGAGGAATTCAGAAATTCATAGTAATAGGCCGCGAATGGCGGCCGTTTTTTTTGTTTACCTTTTACGGTCGGTGTGACCGTAGCCGTATTACCAAAATAATCCAAGCAAAATTCAAGCCAAATTACACAAAATTACACATATAGTGGTCTCTTTCAAGGATCTAATGAAGTAGCTAATTAATGAAAACTGCATTACAGTATCATATAGGCATCATAAGCGGAGTTGTGAACTTTTTGTTTTCAAATTTACAATTGAGTACGCAAATGTATAAGCCGTGTAAAAACTATTATAAATACTAATTCTGAAGTGGATACAGACATTATTAGGTGAGTATGCAAATGTATTAGACGTGTAAAAACTAATATAAATATAAATTCTGAAGTGGATTCAGGCATTATTAGCTGAGTTGTGAACTTTTTGTTTACAAATTTACAATTGAGTATTCAAATGTATTAGCCTTCTAAAAACTAATATAAGTACAAATTCTGCCGTGGATACATTCATTATAAGCGGAGTTGTGAACTTTTTGTTTACAAATTTACAATTGAGTATGCAAATGTATTAGCCGTGTAAAAACTAATATAAATTCAAATTCTGAAGTGGATTCAGGCATTATTAGCTGAGTTGTGAACTTTTTGTTTTCAAATTTACAATTGAGTATGCAAATGTATTAGCCGTGTAAAAACTATTATAAATACTAATTCTGAAGTGGATACAGACATTATTAGGTGAGTATGCAAATGTATTAGACGTGTAAAAACTAATATAAATATAAATTCTGAAGTGGATTCAGGCATTATTAGTTGAGTTGTGAACTTTTTGTTTACAAATTACTATAGAGTATGCAAATGTATTAGCCTTCTAAAAACTAATATAAGTACAAATTCTGCCGTGGATATATGTGTCGACGGCCAAACATTGTAATCGATAGGTAGAATAAGTGTTGGAAGGAAATTCTAGTATTTTGTAAGTTAT
This sequence comes from Drosophila kikkawai, assembly GCF_030179895.1. NCBI lineage: Eukaryota > Metazoa > Arthropoda > Insecta > Diptera > Drosophilidae > Drosophila > Drosophila kikkawai. The sequence goes on from NW_027222746.1 coordinate 16,969, forward strand.
CCGATGTTGTATGGATTTCTTGGCCCATGAAG
>NW_027222747.1:0-9000 GCF_030179895.1 Drosophila kikkawai
AACAACTTCTCGATCTTAGAAGACCTAAGGGCCTCTACCAACCTCTCACCATAGAAGACCTTAGGGCCTCTACAAACTTCTCATATTAGAAGACCTTAGGGCCTCTACACACTTCTCATATTAGAAGACCTTAGGGCCTCTACCAACTTCTCACCTTAGAAGACCTTAGGGCCTCTACAAACCTCTCACCTTAGAAGACCTTAGGGCCTCTACAACCTTCTCACCTTAGAAGACCTTAGGGCCTCTACAACTCCCGCACCTTAGAAGACCTCAGGGCCTCTATCCACCGATCCCTTGGTGGAAGACCTCAGGGCCTCCGCATACTGCACTAACCTGAAAGACCTCAGGGTCTTCGCCGACTACTATCGCCCCTCTAGGAAGCTAGACTACTCGGAGCCCCAGCCCGGAAGCGAGCAACGGACCCCAGGGCAAAGGAACGCGCCTCGAACAGGACGAGTGGACGGCGGACCCCGCGTGACGAAACACAGCCGAGGAAGGACGACCCGAACCGGCGTACGGCAAACTGGAGCAGATACTCTCGACGGCCAACACCAAAAATATCCCGTTTTCCTATTTGTACCCATATATATGCAATAAATTGTTTGTCCCAGTATAACCTAACTACGGCTTTCTCCTCTGGAACCCGGATCGAGAACTTCCTTGCAGCAACCACCTCAGACAATAAATAAATATCTGAGACGAACCCTGGCCATCCTTGAGCCCCGAGGAAGGACCTAACCGTCACACGCGTTGGCTCGACGACGGTTGAAAAGAGAAGCCCCCACCGATGCGTTTCTGCAGGCTGTACTCGATGGCCGCTGGTGTGAGGGAGACGACGATGAGAGTGAAGGGTGAAAACAAAATGGCTGCGCTGTGGGGAATTTGTGTTAGCTTTTCCCTGCCTCTTGCTTTCGAAATTCTCGCGACCTGACTTGGCTACCTAGAGGGCTTTTCGCTCTCGCTCTCTTTTTTTTTCCCCTTCTTTGCTTTCTCTGCTCGGTTCTATTTCTTGGCTCACGTGTGTTTCTGGTCACGTGATCGGATAACCTCTCGTTTTAGGTTATGATCTTTTCGCGACTGGGATATAAAATTCTCCGCTGCGTGTGCCACGAGTTTATTAGAGTGGGTATACTTTTTGGTTAAGTTCTCCCGATTTTTGCCATGTGCCTCTCGAAAATTCAAAGTTTCTCGATTTTGAGGTTATATAGAATGCCCGGTATATATTCTTATCGATATATATTTATATTCCCGTAGTTTTTCTGCCCTAGAAATTTCGGTGTCCCTCGACATCCGACTCTCCATACGTTCCGACTTAGAAGAATTTTCTCTAAGTGGCGGAACCGAAAATTTTTCGAACTTGACGTATCCGAATGGGTCTTTAGGCCATATTTTCGACGTCTAAAATTTGTAAACCCAATGTCCCTGCTCGGGCGCCATTCTGTAAGGAAGTTCGACGGCTGGGGTAGGTCTCAGTCACGTCCAAGGTCCTCTTTATCAGAAAAAATTTATAAAGATATGGGACAAAGTGTTTTGACGCGCGGTAAACTGACGTGAGATGGTAGTTGTCAGTTACCGGGATACGAAGCCAGAGAAATGGCTTGTCCGGTCTTTGCAGTAGAGCGAAATAATCGGCGGAGCGCGTTTTGGGTCGGGCCCATAGCAATCGCTATAAGGAGACCGAGAGAGGGGTCGATTTTGGGGACCACCGCTTCCTAGGGCAGAATTTATGGCCTAAAATCTAGGCATTTTGGGAAAATATTTCACGTGAGTCATGGCCAGCGTGATTGTGGGTCGTTCCCTCGCGAGCTGGACTCGATTTGAGCCGAAAATTATACTTAAGAGAGCTTTTCTTGAATTTATTTAATTTTTCCTCATTTTAAATTTCTCTGCATTTATTTTCCCAGTGTGGGCAGCGTACGGCCTCTCGGAAGTGGCGGTCAGTGGTTAGATTCTCCGCGAGAGCCAAATATATTTAAATAGAATTTTTACTTAAAGTTTTATTATTAAAGTTTGGAGTAAAATTTCTCCCAGTGTAGGCGAAACTCAGCCATTCCCCGCAAGAACCGAAATGTAAATATGTACGAGTTTATTTTTATTAATTTCAGTTTTCATTTGTTTTTTATTTAATAAAGTTGCATTTTTCAGATTTTTTTATTTCAGCTTTCATTTGTTTTTATTTAATTTGCAGGATTTTTAGGTTAGGGTTTTTGGGGCATTATTTCTAGCCTACTCTAGCGAAAACCGCATCTTGGCCGTCGAGAAATTTCTATCTGCACATGCACTCGCTGGCCAGAATGCGGTTCTCCCTATGCACTCACCCGTCTCCGTTTTTCCGCACACACACACGTTTGCCTGTGGCTGATGCTTCCGCCACGTCCTCGCCTCCGTCCGCTTCCAAAAAGGTGCCTCCTTGGCCACCCAAATTCTCCGCACTCCACTGGCTGCCGTCACTATCACTGGTCACTTCGAGCACCACCTCCTGGCTGGTCTCGGGTTATAAAATTGTCATCGTTGGCCGCAGAAACTCCGTCGCGTAGAAACTCCCGTTTTGGTTACGTTGAAACTTCGTCGACCGCTCGCACGTCTACACGTTTTCGTCGCCTCCGCAAAAGTAAAGTCCAGCCACGCGGCTTTGCCAAATTTCGGCCGCGCTGGTAATTTTCCATTGCTCTTGCATTTCGGTGCATCAGCTTCCCTCTCGCTCTCTCCCGTTGGCGCGTGCCAATTTTCGGGGGTTGTTTTGCGCTCGATCGTATGCTCGCTCTCCTTTGCTCTCGTACGGCGCTAACTCCGTGGCCACTTGTTCGTGGTGAATAACTCTCTCTGCTCTCCCAGTGTAGGTGTGTGTGTGTGTGTGTGCGCGATCTAGAGATGTGAGAACGGGGAACCAAAGATAACTACTAATTCTTGACTACGCTTAAATTCTGTACAACTAGAAGATGATTATAGTGCGAAACTTGGCTGCTTAAATATACAGAGCTTATTTTACAAAAACAATAGAAAATGATGATATACAAAGCTTATGTTTACAAAGTGAGAAGTGATTAAAGTATTATACAAAGTTATTTCCAAAGCTTATTTTACAAAGTGAGAATAATTTGTGGGCATTTGCCGGTTTGTTTTGATTTCGCTGCTAGCTGCTGCGGCTCTCCATGAGCGTTGGCGGCAGTTGTTATTGCCGTCGGCTACTGTTGTTGTCGCTGCCGGCTCCTGACCGCCGTTGTTGTTGTTTTTGGGCGCTGCTGACGCTGTTGTTGTTCGCTGCTGACGCTGTTGATATTCGCTGCTGGCGCTGTTGATATTCGCTGCTGGCGCTGTTGTTATGGTTCGGCTGACGTTGACTCTGCTGTTGTTGTTGGCTGCGGGAGCTGTTTTTGTTGTCGGCGGCTGGCGCGGTTGCCGTTGTAGTTGGCCGCCAGTATTTGTGGGAAGTCGAACGACTCCTCACAATACATACATTATTAGCGGAGTTGTGAACTTTTTGTTTACAAATTTACAATTGAGTATGCAAATGTATTAGCCGTGTAAAAACTATTATAAATACAAATTCTGAAGTGAATACAGACATTATTAGCTGAGCTGTGAACTTTTTGTTTACAATTTACAATTGAGTATGCTAATATATTAGATGTGTAAAAACTAATATAAATATAAATTCTGAAGTGGATTCAGGCATTATTAGTTGAGTTGTGAACTTTTTGTTAACAAATTTACAATTGAGTATGCAAATGTATTAGCATTGTAAGAACTAATTTAAATATAAATTCTGCCGTGGGTACATGCATTATTAGCTGAGATGTGAACATTTTGTTTACAAATTTACAATTGAGTATGCAAATGTATTAGCCGTGTAAAAACTAATATAAATAAAAATTCTGAAGTGGATTCAGGCATTATTAGCTGAGTATGCAAATGTATTAGACGTGTAAAAACTAATATAAATATAAATTCTGAAGTGGATTCAGGCATTATTAGCTGAGTTGTGAACTTTTTGTTTACAAATTTACAATTGAGTATGCAAATGTATTAGCCTTCTAAAAACTAATATACATAAGTACAAATTCTGCCGTAGATACATACATTATTAGCGGAGTTGTAACCTTTTTGTTTACAAATTTACAATTGAGTATGCAAATGTATTAGCCGTGTAAAAACTAATATAAATATAAATTCTGAAATGGATATAGGGTAAGGTGGGGTAAAGCCGACAGTGTGGGTAAACCCGACCTCCCTCTGTTTTCGAAAATCGGAAGCACTACGCAAAATAATATTAGTGTTGTCGTGTAGAGCATCGAAAACAATGAAAATGGTGGTATGACACCATTTTATTAGTCAACATTGAGATGGTCAAACGACGACAAGTTTGTTTTCACAATTTTGACTTTCATTTTTGTGCATAATTAACTGCAGGATATTTCTTTTTGTCAAAGTTATCGCATGAAAAGGTAAGTGGATTTAGATTCTTTGAATAAAGTCCTACAAAGTGCATATAAGTTTGGTTCATTTTTTTTCATAATTTCTTTTTTAATTGCGTTTTTATGAAAAATTACGTCGTGGGGCAAATCCGACCTCTAAATGGTGGGGTAAATCCTGCCGCAAAAAAAGCCAAAAAAACAACAATCACACAAAAACCATCAACATCGCAGCCAACCAGACGTTCAACTCGAACCAAAAAACGCCAGCAAGCTATTTGAGCAGCGAATCAGATGATACTGATTAATTATTTTGCTATTTTCATTTTTTTAATTCTATTATCTTTTATTACCATTATATAACATAACTTTGATTGATATATCATTGCAAAACCTATATTTAGGTTATATCTGTACTAAATCAACCAAAAACATAGGCGGTCGGGTTTACCCCATCATTTTTGAACATAGCAAAAATGAACTTTTTCGTAAAACGCTTGTATCTCAAAACTTTTCAAAGGTATGAATAAAATGCTATGCATAGAAAGTTGCGCAAAGGTCTAACCTTTAATTTGGTATATATAACGACTTGATCCGATGTAAAATAAGCATTTTATAGCCAAAACCATTTACTAGGTCGGCTTTACCCCACCTTACCCTATGCATTATTATCTGAGCTGTGAACTTTTTGTTTACAAATTTACAATTGAGTATGCAAATGTATTAGCCGTGTAAAAACTAATATAAATAAAAATTCTGAAGTGGATTCAGGCATTATTAGCTGAGTATGCAAATGTATTAGACGTGTAAAAACTAATATAAATATAAATTCTGAAATGGATATATGCATTATTATCTGAGCTGTGAACTTTTTGTTTACAAATTTAAAATTGAGTATGCAAATGTATTAGCCGTGTAAAAACTATTATAAATTCAAATTCTGAAGTGGATACAGACATTATTAGGTGAGTATGCAAATGTATTAAACGTGTAAAAACTAATATAAATATAAATTCTGAATTGGATTCAGGCATTATTAGCTGAGTTGTGAACTTTTTGTTTACAAATTTACAATTGAGAATGCAAATGTATTAGCCTTCTAAAAACTAATAAAATATACAAATTCTGCCGTGGATACATGCATTATAAGCGGAGTTGTGAACTTTTTGTTTACAAATTTACAATTGAGTATGCAAATGTATTAGCCGTGTAAAAACTAATATAAATATAAATTCTGAAGTGGATTCAGGCATTATTAGCTGAGTTGTGAACTTTTTGTTTACAAATTTATAATTGAGTATGCAAATGTATTAGCCTTCTAAAAACTAATATAAGTACAAATTCTGCCGTGGATACATACATTATTAGCGGAGTTTTGAACTTTTTGTTTACAAATTTACAATTGAGTATGCAAATGTATAAGACGTGTAAAAACTAATCTATATATATAAAAATGGAGACAAAAAATGTTAGGGATCAAATCACAAGAGAACGGCTGGGCCGATTTGGCTCAATTTTTTTTCAGTTTTTTGTAATTGCCAGAAAAAGGTTATAGCATAAGAAAATTTTGGAAAGTCCTTCCGGAAAGGTCGCTAGCGGCTCAACAGATGGACACACTGTTGTATGTAAAATTCTGAAACACCCTACAAAGATCATAGCTGCGTTGAAATTGTGTATCAATGAACTCGGTAAAAAAATATTTAAACAAAAAAATCGAGCTAACGAAGCATTACCAAAGTGAGCTTAAACAATTGGAAGTAATGCCTACTGTTAGACGATCAAATCTTGGGCGGCGTTCTCGCAATGCAATAAATAATCAGAATTTCTTTAATAGTCGGACGCAAGAGGAACGTACAGAAATAAATGCATCGATACGTGCCCAAATGGCACAGCTTCGCGCTGCACAAAGACCACCTCAAGCCCGACAAAATAAAAGAGGAAGACGAGCCGCAAATGAAAACTTGAATCGCGCTGCATTCGCATACAATCCTGAAACATCCTACAAGGATCTTACGTGCGTTGTTATTGGTTCATTATCTGTTGTATGTCAGCATTGTAATGCATTGAAGTTTCGGTTGGAAACCCCCGGCTTATGCTGTGCAGGTGGCAAAATTAAATTGCCCGTTTTGGCTCATCCACCAGAACCTTTGTACTCGCTACTATATGGAAACTCAGCCCAATCAAACAGTTTCCTGAAGCTTGCACAAAAATATAACGGATGCTTTCAAATGACGTCTTTTGGAGCAGAGAACGTCAAGGGTGTCACTTTTTGGCACCCGAATCACACTTATAAGTTTGGAGTGCTTGTCGCACTCACAAACAACAAGAATAGAACAACACACCCAAACGCACAAATCGCTTTGGGTGTTTCGTGTTTTTGCATTTCGTCACTCACTCAAACAGTATGCATACATTCTATTTCACCAGACACTCAAAAATGTTGCGCAGATAAGTGAACTGCACAATGCACTCAAAGCAAATGGACCAAAAGCAACGGTAGAAAGAAAGAAATAATAATTATAAGCATTTGTTATTTTTATAATGACTTTCTTAAAAACATTAAAATTAAATACGCGCAATGAAACAGCAAAACACGGCTTTTTGTTCTCTCCATTTCGCTCACTCCTTTTGCTTTAGCATACTGCTCGGCGTCAACTCATGTATACATGCAGAAAAGAGCACGAAATCGTTTTGCGAGTGTGCGTATGAGCATGTCCGAAAATGTCAGTGCAAGGCAACACACCTTATTTAAGAGTGCCGATCACACGTACGGCAGTGGCGGTCAGTGGTTAGATTCTCCGCGAGAGCAAAATATATTTAAATAGAATTTTTACTTAAATTTTTATTATTAAAGTTTGGAGTAAAATTTCTCCCAGTGTAGGCGAAACTCAGCCATTCCCCGCAAGAACCGAAATGTAAATATGTACGAGTTTATTTTTATTAATTTCAGTTTTCATTTGTTTTTTATTTAATAAAGTTGCATTTTTCAGATTTTTTTATTTCAGCTTTCATTTGTTTTAATTTAATTTGCAGGGATTTTTAGGTTAGGGTTTTTGAGGCATTATTTCTAGCCTACTCTAGCGAAAACCGCATCTTGGCCGTCGAGAAATTTCTATCTGCACATGCACTCGCTGGCCAGAATGCGGTTCTGCGCGATCTAGAGATGTGAGAACGGGGAACCAAAGATAACTACTAATTCTTGACTATGCTTAAATTCTGTACAACTAGAAGATGATTATAGTGCGAAACTTGGCTGCTTAAATATACAGAGCTTATTTTACAAAAACAATAGAATATGATGATATACAAAGCTTATGTTTACAAAGTGAGAAGTGATTAAAGTATTATACAAAATTATTTCCAAAGCTTATTTTACAAAGTGAGAATAATTTGTGGGCATTTGCCGGTTTGTTTTGATTTCACTGCTAGCTGCTGCGGCTCTCCATGAGCGTTGGCGGCAGTTGTTATTGCCGTCGGCTACTGTTGTTGTCGCTGCCGGCTCCTGACCGCCGTTGTTGTTGTTTTTGGGCGCTGCTGACGCTGTTGATATTCGCTGCTGGCGCTGTTGATATTCGCTGCTGGCGCTGTTGTTATGGTTCGGCTGACGTTAAATCTGCTGTTGTTGTTGGCTGCGGGAGCTGTTTTGTTGCCTGCTCCGTGGTCTACTTGAGTACGGCTAACATTCCTCCAGCGTCAGGTGTATACTCTGAGTTGGCTGGGAAAGGCAATCGCACTCTCTCTACTGGTTCCGCTGAAACAGTAGCCTGGTTCCGTCGAAACGGATTGTTCCGCACGGCGATCTCGTCTCGTGGCCCTAAAATACTGCTGGTCGGGGTATCTGGCATCCTGTTATCTGTATCGTTGCTGGCTGGTTCTGGTCCCGTGGCTTCGCTGTTGTCTGTTGGTTCGGGAGAAAACGCATTTGTTAACACCGAGGGTAGACCTGAATTGGTCCTGGGGCTGGGTACTAAGAAAGGACTCAGCTGCAGTGAAGCGCGGCCACATTGGATAGTGGCAGATACGCCACAGAGGAAATCGATGCCCAACAGCACGTCTTCCACCATCGAAGGTAAAACTAACAGTGGAAAGGTGACCCATTGTTGGTCCAACTGGACTTTGGCTACCAGTGACTTCGTGATTTCCTTGCGCGAGCCTTCGGCCAGGCTGACATGGGTGCGTACCGACCGTACGTTATGTGGTGTCCCTACTCGTTGAACAACTCGTTCGCTCACGAAACTTCTGCTAGCTCCGGTGTCTATTACGGCATTAAATATTTGACCCTCGATCTGTACCTGCGCGACGATTCTGCTATCCTGAACCTGTAAAACACGGCAGCACTCGTAAGTGCGTATTCCTCTGCGACCACAATCCCAGCAGAAGAGAACTCTGCGATTGCGACATGTGTATGAACGGTGTCCTTCCTGGGCACAATTCCTGCAAGCTAATCTACAATGCGGCACCATCGATATGTTTCCCACTCGAGAACCTAGTTGTGGAACTGCGGCGAGCGTAGGTGGTCGTCTGACTGGTCGCGTGACATTTTGGTAGCTCGTTGATGGTGCTCCTGCATACGCTGGGGTCTCGTAGT
>NW_027222748.1:0-29000 GCF_030179895.1 Drosophila kikkawai
AAATGTTGAACTATTGAGTAATAGCCTTTCCCTGGTCATCACAAGAGTTGTATTTGATTCATTTCCGGTAGTAGAAGGTGAAATTGGTTCCAACGTCGTCGTCGTCGTCGTCGATTGTTCTTCTCCATTCTCGAATAAAATTGGTGAGGGTGCAGGTTTATTTGTTGTTGTTGTTGTTCCATCATCATTGTCATCATCATTGAAAATTGGTGAGGGTGCAGGTTTATTTGTTGTTGTTGTTGTTGTTGTTGTTGTTGTTGTTGTTGTTGTTCCATCACCCTCACTAATGAGGGTTGTATCAACTTCTCTATCCTCATTCAAAATTGGTGCAGGTTTATTTGTTGTTGTTGTTGTTGTTGTTGTTGTTGTTGCTGTTGTTCCATCACCCTCACTAATGAGGGTTGTATCAACTTCTCTATCCTCATTCAAAATTGGTGCAGGTTTATTTGTAGTTGTTGTTGTTGCTACATCGTCATCATCATCATCATCATTACCCCCATTAATGAGGGTTGTTTCCAGCGTTGAAGTCGATATTGCTCCTCCGTCCTCGATGAAAATTCGTGAGGGTGATGAAGGCGGGGTTGACGAAATTCGCAGCAGTGAAGGCACCATATTCTCACTCTCACTTTCACTTTCAATTAATTTCTCATTTTTATCATTAATAATAGTTGAGGATATGTTTTTGTAAATTTCGGTATCTTCCAAAATTTCAAAATTAAATTCTATCCTCATTAATTTGTTCGAGTTCGGTAAATTCATTAAAAACTCAACTTCATTTGATGAATTCCATGAAGTTGAGTTTGTTAAATTAGCTAGTACATATTTAACCGGAGCAGTCTTCACGCCACACCAAATAGTCGCGAAAACGAAGATCACGACCGCGTTGAAAGACATGGTGATGTTTTCCAATGTAAGAATGGTTGGGAACTGATCTAGACCGAAAATTCATTCGCCCTTTTCACATTGAGAACGAGCAGAGAAATTAAAGAAAACATAGACATTCACATGCACATACAAACAATTATCAAGATTTTTCTTCGGTTTGTATATAGAAGGCACTGCTCGCCACGCACTATCAGCCGCATACCACACACGCATATACACAGAGTATATTCCACATCGCCCTCAACGCACATCGCCCTCAACGCACATCGCCCTCCACGCACATCGCCCTCCACGCACTATCCGTCACGCATTAATTATAGAATTTCGTTTTTATGGACCCAGCTATCTTCTGTCTTTGGAAAGCCTAGCCAGCGCACAAGCACACGATCCCCCTTCCGCTTCAAAATCTTCTCGACGAGATAAGTGTGGGGGAACAAAGTCTTTTTTATTTCTTGGGCATAGAAACCGCCTTCTATAGGGGTCCCCTTCAGATCTTCAAGTAAATAAGTGGTGGGGAATGTGTTGTTAACATGTCGTATTCGAAAAATTTCTGTGGTCCAACCCGCTATGTACCCCTTTGTGAATACATGTTTATATTTACTTATGCGTACAAATTCCCCTTCCCGTAAATTTTTGTTATTTAAAAATACTTTTCGGTGGTTGTAGACCGTTGATAAAAGTTGTTTCTCATTAGACGCATTGACGTCAATTGGTTTCATTTTTATTGTTCTATGCTTCCTGTTGTTGTAAATATCAATTAAGTTTTTATACATTTGAATCCATGTATATTTTCCATTGAAACTAAACTCACGCCACATAAGTTCTTTTAATGTTCTATTAAAACGTTCCACGATCGATGCTTTAAGAACACTAAAAGTTGAGTAATGATGAATTTTAAATCGCGTCATTAATTCTTGAAATTGTTTATTATAGAACTCATTTCCATTATCTGTTTGTAAATTCTTGGGTGTCCCTCGACCAGACTTTAAAATGTTTAACATAGCTTTGGTGACATCTGGTGCATTTTTTGATTTCACCGCCTCCCCAAACCCGAACTTCGAGAAACAGTCTATCACCACTAATAAATATTTATAGCCTTTATTGACAGTGGCATAAGGCCTCATCTCAACTAAATCAGCTTGCCACAAATCATTAATTCCTTTTACTATCACTCGACGTCGTGGGAAGTTTTTTAATGTGGGGCGATGTAATTCATTCACAATATCTCGCTTACTCATATTTTAATTTTATTCGGGATGAATGGTGTTCGCTCCTTAGATATTGTTTCACTTTTTAATATTGATTGCGGGTGAATTATATAGCTGAAAATACTATTTTCTAATTCATCAATTTGCATTATTATTTCACGAAGATTTTTCTTTAGATAATCAATTTTTGAAGAAATTTCATTCACTTTGCTCTCAACATGATTTATTCGGGGTTTTACTTTAAAAATTGACTGTTTCTGTGGTTGATTGGAAATTACAGTAGATATATTTGTTAATACTTTTCTTGTTTCATCATCAACATAATTCTTTGTTACTACATCATTTTCATGGATGGGAGGTAAACAATTTTTAAATCTTTTTCTCTGAAGATTTAAATTACCATCTGAGTCAGTGAGTAAGCTTTGAAATTTGATTACCCCCTTTTTAATCTCCCTTGAGTACTCTCTCTCAATTAAAAAACATCCAAACTTGTCGAGTGTCATTATTATTATAAATATAAAAGCTGAAGGAATGGTATATTTAACTTTCAACTAAATCAGTTTTCGGATCTCTTTCACGGTGTGCGAATGGGCTTTTTTTAAGCAAAGTTCCTTCTATTTCCACCTGTTGCGTACGAAGATTTGGTGGTGGTGGGTTTTTTGAGTTTATAAAACTATTAATATTTTCAATTTGATTAATTATGTTGATCATCAAGATATCTATATTTTCTAATTGTGTAATCATTTTTATTGCTTTACTCTCCAACTCTGATACTCTTTTATTTCGATTCTCAAATGATTTGTCAATCGATTCCATTTGTAGTAATTTAACATCATCAATTTTCTTGTCTACATATAGTTTTATGACTAAGTCATTACCATTTATTGGTTGTGAAGAGTTTTTTATTCTTTTTCTCTGTACATTTATATGGCCATCAGTATCAAGATAAACACCCGTGAGACTTTCAAGCTCCCTTTTGAAAAGTGAGGAAAATTCTCTATCATTCGAAAAATGACCAAACTTGTCAATTGACATTTTAATATTAATTAAAAATTATAAAGTGTCTTCTATTTTATTAATATATTATTTTTTCTTCTCGCAATTCTTCTATTATCGATAAAATCTCATTAGAATGTCCATTATGTCCAGCAGCTTTTGAACTCATTAAAAGCTGTAACCTCTCTACAAGCTCGTTTAAGTTGTTCCAATAAATATATCTAGGTTTCGTTTGTTGAAGCTTCATATATGCTGACCCAGTATATTTTCGAGTGGGTGAGACAGCTGATGTCATAAGAGGTCTAATAATTGATGAATATTTCTTCGAGCGATTTCCTTTTAATTGCCCGTCGGGTTCATAGTTTCTTTTGTGAGCACTTGTCTCAATTAAAATTTGTTTATATATTTTTAAATCATCTTTAGTATAGTCACGAGGTGCGTTATGAAAAATTAGTGAGTATAGACCCTGTGTTAAGGTCCATGAGTTTCCACTCTCCAATTCCATTTTATTTTTTTGAATTTTAAGTGCACTATTACCTAACATCAATATATTATTTTCTTTTCGAGGTCCATAACTATTATCTAGATGCTTTTGTTTCTTTAAATGACTAATGTTGAGATCGTACTCCACCCCTTTTTCTTTATTCACATTTTCTTGATCTTCTTCTTCTTCTTTTTCTTCATCTTCTTCTTCTTCTTCATTTGAATCAGAATCAGAATCAGAATCAGAATATCTTTCAGAATCTTGTGAAAAAAATTCATCTTCGCTTTCTTTTTCGCTCACATACTGTTTTCTCGCGACATGATGCTCCTCCTCTTTCTTTATCAATGATTTTTTCTCAGGTACATTACCATCATTGGAATTTTTAAATTTCTTATTATCAGCAAGAATTGCATGTAAAGGCGCTGTAATTGGCTTAAAAGTTTCTTCTAAATTTGAAGCATTCTCATTTTTCATTTGTTTTAATTCATTGAACTTTCTTTTTAAAATATTTCTACTCTCTGTCAACTGTTTTAAGACTTGACGTTTCATTGCTCTAGTTTTCTCAGACACTCACTTGATACTGTGAGAAATGTAAATGTAATTAAATATTTATAACAAATTTATTTGTGTTTTTTGAAGAAAATTTATTTTTATTATTGCAAATATATAGCTTAAAAGTATTAAAAATGTATACATTTTCATGATTTCACAACTTTATTTAATTCCAAGTACAAATTATTATCATCCTTTTTCAAAATATAAAAACGGTTATCCTTTATAATGTTGATTGTTGCATCATCTAAGGTTGAGTAGCGCTCCGGTAAGTATAAAATATACTCCTCAAGTTCAAGAGCAAGGGAAGTTCCATAGCTGGTTTTTTTACGTTGAGCATTCATAATCGGGTAAAAGCAATTTGTTTTCATCTTGTTCTTGGTGAGTAGAGGTTTGGCCATCTTTCCATTGAAGTCCTTAATAACTTTCATTACCATTTCCGGGTTGGTCATATTGCAGATGATTCTTGTTTTTTTCTAATTGATGGAAAATAAATGGAAACAGATTGTTGTTATTATATAGTTTAATAGTTGTTTAATTGTTGTTAATATGCAGTTAATAGCTGTTCTTACCTGTTTTTTTAGCAGTTAATTGTTGTTAATATGCAGTTAATAGCTGTTCTTACCTGTTTTTTAGCAGTTAATCAACTGTTTTTTCCAGGCTGTTTATAGATGTTGTTGTTTGTTGTTTGTTGTTTGTTGTTTGTTGTCTGATTTTTAACTTTGACTGTGTGTTAAAATCATTTTCACACCGATTTTATAGTCGAGAGTAGAACAACCCTCTCAATTTTTGAAGACATTCTTTCATTTTAAATTCGGGAGCAGACCAATCAGAGAAGAGCATAGTTGAGACATAGGGTGGGTTTGAAACGATCTCAGAGAAAGTATTCTAAGATCTCACCCAACCATGAGGCAAATAGTTAAAAATAGGGTGGGTTTGAACGATCTCAGAGAAAGTATTCTAAGATCTCACCCAACCATGAAGCAACTAGTTAAAAAATAGGGTGGGTTTGAAACGATCTCAGAGAAAGTATTCTAAGATCTCACCCAACCATGAAGCAACTAGTTAAAAAATAGGGTGGGTTTGAAACGATCTCAGAGAAAGTATTCTAAGATCTCACCCAACCATGAAGCAACTAGTTAAAAAATAGGGTGGGTTTGAACGATCTCAGAGAAAGTATTCTAAGATCTCACCCAACCATGAAGCAACTGGTTAAAAAATAGGGTGGGTTTGAAACGATCTCAGAGAAAGTATTCTAAGATCTCACCCAACCATGAAGCAACTAGTTAAAAAATAGGGTGGGTTTGAAACGATCTCAGAGAAAGTATTCTAAGATCTCACCCAACCATGAAGCAACTAGTTAAAAAATAGGGTGGGTTTGAAACGATCTCAGAGAAAACTAGAGAAGAGTGTAGACCAATCATGAGTTGATAGAGAGTAAAAATTGTAGAGACAGGTGTCCACAATTGTTTGTGTTAAAGGCTTGCTTTCTATCATAGTTATAGCTAATATTATTCCCCAAGTATTTCACAACTTCTTTTGGTGGTTGTAAATTTCCAAAACTATCAAAGTAGTGTATATTTTTTTTATTTTTATTATAAGCTACACAATGTGTACCATTTGATGAGGCATCGCCTAGGTTTATAATTCCTGATTCATGAATCCAAGGTGATTCGGTAGTGAGTCTCTCATAAATACACCTCGAAAATGAGGAATATATTTTTGAGCAAAATCTAAAATTTCAAAATTTGAAAGTGCCTTCTTGGGTAGCTTACTGATTAGTTTTTTTGATTTCCTCTAAATGGGTTAAGATATAATCCATACCCTTTTCTATAAGGTTTCAGAAACATACCTTCACCCACACTAATACTTTCCATTTTTTTATTATGACGTTTACTCTCTTCTAGTTGTTTTTTACTCGTTGATGCATTATTGATGGCTTTAGCAATAGCTGCGCTGCCAGAAGCAACACTACCCAGTGCACTAAGTGCAGTTAAAATGGGGACGAGTGGTAAAAAACCACCAACTTTGGGTACATTAATTATGCGAGGAATCTTTATTTTTTTCTTATTGCGACAAATTGATTTACTCACTGCTTTGCGTGCAACCTTAATAGCACTCATGAGATCTAATGGTTTCTGTTTTTTCAATGCTCGCATTCCTGTTTGAATAACATTTGAGAATGTCTTGCCCTTTCCTCCCCTTTTCCTACACTTCCTCTTCACTCCCTTCTTCTTCTTTTTCATACCCATTCCGAATTTCTTTTTAGTTTTCATGATATTTGTGACTAAGTATGCAGCAGTTTTTTCACCCAAACTACTATCCCTTGAAGTAACACGATCCCACGCTTTATTTATTAAAACTGCATCCGCCTTGTGACGGTCACTTAACTCCTTGTGTTGTGAATATGCAATATCATGAGTTCTACATGCCTCATCTAATTGATTTATTCCACGATCTCCGCGATCCAATCTCTGTTTTAACTTTGTACCAGGTCCACAAAAATTATAACCAGGAATATGTGCTTCAAATGGAAGCGTGTTAATTATTTTGTTAATAATGCCACTACCTCGCTTCAAGTTTAAATTCTGACTGCGATAATTATAAAAACTTTTACCCATTTTATATAATGTTTAATCAATGAGCATTTCTCGGTGAATGAACTACATTATACATGTGAATATGCGTTTAATACGTCAAAAACAACAGATTTGTATTAGGGACATAGAGGGTGGTCATGACTCATTTAAAAATTCATCACCACGGCATAGTCTACTATTACCTGATACTATCCGAGCTCTGATTGTTGGATCATCGAGCTGTGGGAAAACCAATATTCTAATTAATCTTTTGGAAAGTCCGAATGGTCTAAAATTTGAGAATATATATATTTTCGCAAAAAGTTTGTATCAGCCAAAGTACCAGTATTTAGAGAAATTAGTTAAACCGATAAAGGGTATGGGGTACTACACATTCTCACAAAATGATGAAGTTTTACCACCTGAAAAGGCGAAAGAAAACTCCATCATGATCTTTGATGATGTCGCATGTGAGAAACAGACTAACATCCGTTCATATTTCTGTATGGGACGCCATAAAAAAATTGATTCATTTTATTTATCTCAAACATATACACATATCCCAAAGCACCTTGTACGCGATAATGCTAACATGATTATAGTGTTTAAACAAGATGATCTTAATTTACGAAACATATTTCGCGATCATATACATGGTGATATGACATATGATTTATTCATGAAAGTTTGTCGAAAATGTTGGGAAGATAAATATGGTTTCTTAATGATAAGTAAAGATAATGATATGGATAATGGGCGATATAGAAAAGGTTTTAATGAATATGTCGGCGAGTTGGTTGCTAAGTGCAAATTTGGAAAGCTTGTTGCTATGGCAACAGAATTATTCGGCATGCTCAGGTATTGGTAGCCTGTAGGTGTCGCTGGCGCGCAGGCGCAATGCAGTTAAGTCGGTAACAGGAAAAGGTTACTGAGTGAGGTCTGTTCGTCTGTCGCAACAATAGGAAAGAGTGAGACAGCTAGAGATTGTCTAGGATTGACGTTTGAGTGAAAAGTCAGAAAAATGAAAAGGGCTAAAGGAAAAGTGGCGTGATGAGAGATACGTTTGGAGTGCGCAGGCGGACAGAACTCGCTGGCTCGACTACGGTTAAATTAAATAACGGTTATCTCCGACATCAGAAGTGGGATTCACCATAGCCTCGCGGGCATTCTGATAAAGTGATTTTCGGTCGATATTAAATTCAGTAGCGCATCGAAAGCTTGCGCAGCCGCGTGGTGCGAGACACCGGAGTCGTGAGAGGCAGTCAAATGCACTGGTCGCGTGTTGAGCCGGACGGTTGCAAGTGTCATCATTGTCGGCCAGAAAATTTGGGGAAGAATGGAAGATAACAACAACAGCACACTGGCGAAACTGCGGCTGAAGTGCGGAGAGCTGGAGTGACGCACTTCAGGCGTGAGAACGGTGGTCACATTGCATCTGTGTGCACGAGATGGGTATCAGCGGCTGCGAGCGGCAGCGGCCGCTGCATGTAGAAGCGAGTTGATTTGTGTGATTCAACAGTGACAGTATCGGGTGAGCCCTTTCCAATTATTCTTTGATTTGGGAGCTGAATTGGCTAAAAGATGGGAATAGAGATGTGTTTGATTGCAGTGTTGTTTGCCCATCTGCTTTCCCATTGGCGAGCCCTGTGCTACGATAGGTTGTGCTTAGACTATCGGAAGCAATATTCGAAAATGGTTTCGGACAGTGGCCTTTGCCGCTTATGTCAGACCCTGTGAGGGAAAATGTTTCTGTTGAAAAATAATAATTTGTGCTATCCTGGAGTACCATTACGAGTTGCCGTCTGTCTGATCTGCCGTGCCGTTTGGTTTGTAGAGTGCATCTTCTACCTTCATTATCATGATTATTTGCGATAGTTTACATAGATGACGTGTTAATCATGGCAAACTCGGAAGAAAAGGCTTTCCGAAGGCTGAAGGTTGTATTAAATGTGTTGACTGTACCAGGGTTGCCATTTAACTTTACCAAATGTGGGTTTCTTGAACCTACTACGCAGTATCTGAGCTATGAGGTGTGCGGTGGAGAAATCAGACCCAATTCCTAGAAAATCCTTACGTTAAAGGTCCGTCCTTTTAATCGGTGCAATTAAGAGACCGTCGTAAGACCATTTATTGAATTGGTGCCTTATTTTCAAAAACGTGTGCCTCGATTTTCTCAGATCATGAGACATATTCTTCGGCTTCAAGTATCTTTAAGTGAAATGACGATATTCAGAAATTGGAACGAACGCTTTTAATATTATTACAAGTGAGCCTGTAATCGTTATTTGTTGGTTCGCAACATCCGATAAAATTTGAAACAGATATAAGCTCTTGTGGATATATTGGTAGAATTATGTGTCTTGATATCTATCTCTGTATGAATTGGAAATATTGGTTGGCGTGCAATTATTCTGATATTTTTGGCATTATTTGCTCAGATGAGAGTTTTTAGTCTCTACTTATTGCAAATGTAATCATTTCAAAAAAAAAAAAAATTAACTGAAGTGCATCATAGAGTAGAGGAAGAGAAAGCGCAAGGCAAATGTGGAATTCTTTTTGTGTCCAGAATTCACATGACTGATTTCAACTCCGATAAATAAAAATAAATTGACAGAAAAACGTCTGAACTTAGAATGGAAATCTAATAACTGAATGATCAGAGTCAGGATTCAGGATTGATTGATATAGTTTATAAACAACTCAAAATAATTGAAATTAAATTGAGCTATGAAGGGGGGTTCTTAAAAATACACAGAGGTGTGAGGTAATGTTGTCTGCCAGTAGTGTCCCTTAAATTTTGTTGGATAGTTATTAATCAAGGTTATAAATCCGTTATGTATTTGGGTTGGAAAAAATAGACTCAGCAATATTTATCAGAATTGTTGGAAATGACTAAGTTTAAAGATTGTTGAAAATTGTATCATGTGTAAAGCTGTAAAGTAGTCATCTGGCTGGATACCAGGACCGCAGAGGTGATGGCAAGATGCTCTTGGCGGGGTGCAACTTGCGGCGAACTGCACAGTTAGTAGTGCAACCAATGCAAGCCCTTAAGAGATGCCAATCGGACCCACCCTTTGGGCTTGATACCACCACATGACACAGAGAAAAGTATAAAGAAAGAGAAATTTAAAGCTACGTTATGCTGGTTCGGAAAAGCACTAATTTTGATAAGGCAAGATTAATTTAAAATGAAAAATGAAAATGGAAAATATGTTAAGAATGAGAGAGAAAAGAGAAAGAAATGAAGATGGAAAATGAAAATGAAGATCGGCACCAAACAGAGTTTATAGAAAAGCTTGATGGTGGCTGATATGTTTTGAGATATCTGTCAAGTAAGCGAACTTTTATAAGTATGCGCATGAGTTTTTGAGGGCATAGCCAAATAGACAAAATAAGCAATGACGTTGATTGATTAAAGATTAAAGTTGATTAAAGATTTAGACGACTCAAGTGGAGATGCGTCTGATTCCCATGTGGGGAATGATGATATGGATGGCACGGTTGATGCCTTGGAATCCCAAGAGGGGATATAATGACCGCACCATAACAGAAGGAATTGTTATGGCGGGGGTCAGTGAAGACCGCACCATAACAGAAGGAATTGTTATGGCGGGGGTCAGTGGAGACCGCACCATAACAGAAGGAATTGTTATGGCGGGGGTCAGTGGAGACCGCACCATAACAGAAGGAATTGTTATGGCGGGGGTCAGTATGTGGGTGTAAAAGGAAATACACCAGTTGATAAAGCTATGTAATTAGAGAAGTCTGAATTGTAAATTATGATTAAAATGAAGATGTAATTTGTTATGTTATCATGTTATCATGAAACCAAGATGCTTATTTTGTCTAAATGCCTCAATACTCATGTTTAGAAAATTAATGAAATGTTTGTTAACAATAAAATGTAACGAGTACTGAAATTTGAGAATACTGTGATATAAAGTTAACACACGAGGACGTGTGATTTGTCAGGAAGGCCGTGTCGGATCACATGAAACAGGGCCTACTTTATTCCTATGGTTAGAATATGTGAAGCAGGGCCTTTTGAAATATGGAGCAGGGCCTTTCTGAATTGGTAAGAATTGAGTGAAACAATTAAAATGAAATGTTAAGTTGAGACAAAAGAGAGAAACAAGAGAGAAAAATAAATGAAAATTACTGTTATGTTTAGAGCTATTAGAAGACACGTCACGCGAGGACGCGTGAAATGTCAGGATGGCCGTGTCGGCGAGTTGGTTGCTAAGTGCAAATTTGGAAAGCTTGTTGCTATGGCAACAGAATTATTCGGCATGCTCAGGTATTGGTAGCCTGTAGGTGTCGCTGGCGCGCAGGCGCAATGCAGTTGAGTCGGTAACAGGAAAAGGTTACTGAGTGAGGTCTGTTCGTCTGTCGCAACAATAGGAAAGAGTGAGACAGCTAGAGATTGTCTAGGATTGACGTTTGAGTGAAAAGTCAGAAAAATGAAAAGGGCTAAAGGAAAAGTGGCGTGATGAGAGATACGTTTGGAGTGCGCAGGCGGACAGAACTCGCTGGCTCGACTACGGTTAAATTAAATAACGGTTATCTCCGACAAATACATAATTATTTGAGAATATAAGTTTACATGTGTAAGCTCTATTTTCACAGTTTATTATCAGATTTCAAAATGAGTAGATCATTCACCCTTACATTAAATGGTAATGAACCCATTACGAACATAACTTATTTCCCACCCATTGAATTAAATAATGGTGAATTTGAGTGCGCACTAATTGATTTTCATATGTACAATTCTATTCCCAATGTTGATAAAAGTAATAATCTATTCCATATCGGAAATAGGATAATTGAAATCCCCGTCGGATCTTATGAACTCGATGATATTCATGATTTTCTGAAAAATAAGCTTAGAGATTATGGTCTCGAGAAAACATTTCAGTTGGAAAGTAATAATAATACACTTCAAGTTCATATTTCAACCACCCAGGAAGCTATATATTTTAATAGAGAAAACTCGATTGGAAAATTGTTTGGTTTTAATAAAAGGGTGCTCAATCCTGATCAGAAAAAAACGTATATATCCGATCAACCAGTGAACATTTTAAAAATAAACACAATACGCTTAGTGTGTAATATTGTTAGTGGATCATATATTGATGGCAGACAGGATCATGCATTGTATGAATTTGGGATTAATGTTCCACCGGGCTATAAAATGAATATCACACCTCACAATCTCATTTATTTACCAGTCAACACTAGAGAAATAAGTACTCTCTCTATACACATAACTGATCAGAACGGTGATTTGATAAATTTACGTGGCGAAAACTATACGATCCGTCTACATTTGAGATTGATACAATGATTATATATAATAAAAGAGCTGATACTTTTCACAACCAACGCACTTTCAATCGTAAAGTTATAGGAAGAGGTTCGAAGTCAAGTACGAATACGCTCACATTAAAAAATAAATTAATTTTAAAATCATTGGGTTTCAAATTACGAGTTTAAAAAAAAAAAAAAAAAAAAAGTTATGGGTTTGAACGAGGTATTAGCAGTACGAGAAAAGCTCCTTTCTGACGATAGTATATCGAAAAAGGAATACCACAGCTATTCACCATATCAACAATCTTTTAAGTCAAATGATGAGATAAGAATAACCATTCAAAATCAAGATTTATATGTACTTCCTAGTGAGAGTTTTCTTAATTTTCAAGGAGTTATTAGCATCTTGGGGGAGGGTGATAGGTTGATAACCCGAGATGTAATTGGGAAATTGCGAAATAATTGTATGGCGTACTTCTTGGATGAAATACGATATGAAATAAATGGTGTTGAGATAGATAGAACAAGATTTGTTGGCGTTACTTCCACATTAAAAAACTTTGTCTCTTTAAGTCATCTTGAGAGCAAGAGACTTTACAATTCTGGATGGAGTGGAGGAGTCAACTTTAACATTTCCCATCACTTCAACTTTTCTGTGCCCCTTAAAAATCTAATGGGATTTTGTGAAGATTTCAAAAAAGTCATATTAAATTGTAAACATGAGCTGGTGCTATTAATAACTAAAAACATGAATGATGTATTTGAAGATAATGTATCAAATCAAAAGTTTCAAGTTGATATAACTAATATTATATGGAAAATTCCTCATGTGACACCAAGTGATTCATCAAAAATCAAAATGTATGATATTATAAAAAGTGGGGCAAATCTTCCAATTGCTTTCCGTAGTTGGGATACGTACATTAACCCGAAACTGAGTAATGGAACACATCATGTTTGGAATGTTAAACTAGCTGCTAACCGTGAACGTCCTCGATTTGCATTGATCGTATTTAAAGATAATCATCAATTTGTTACAAATAATTTGAGAAATTTGAAGATTTACCTAAACTCTGAAACATACCCGTACGACGATTTAAATATAGACTTTGATAAGGATCGATTCGCTCACCTATATGAAATGTATTCCAAATTTCAATCTAGCTACTATAATCGAAATGAAACCCCACTGTTAGCGCCTATGGAATACAAAACTAAAGCTCCTATTTTCGTGATAGATTTATCGTACCAAAATGAGACGGTAAAATCAGGACCGATTGATGTTAGGATTTCGACTGAACTTAGTCAACCGCCTAGTGAAACTGTTCAAGTATATTGCGTACTGATACATGATCGTTTAGTTGAATATAACCCGTTGAATGGTCTAGTTCAGCGAATTGTTTAATAATCAACCATGAGGGGGGATACTGCTGCAATTGATATTCAAGGATTTATTGGGAATAACAATAAATTTATTCTAAAAGAAATTGGAGTGGTGTTTAAAAAAGATTCAAAACTAAATTCACATTTTATAATACACTCTCCATATGATTTCACTGAATTGGATAAAAAAACGAGAAAAACAGTTGCTTGGTTAACAAAACAACATCATAAAATTTATTGGAACGATGGCATAAGTTTTTTCAAAGAAGCACAAACGTATCTAAGAGAAATAATAAGGAATAAGGAAATTATTTGTAAAGGGCATGAAAAAAGACTTTTCCTCAAAAAATTTCTAAAAACACGAGATTTAATGAATGTTGAAGAAATCGGATGTCCTGCTTTAAAAACAATAGATGGAAACCAGTTTCCATTTTGCTCACTACATCTGCAGGAGGGTGTCTGTGCACTCAACAATGCTTACAAAATTTTAAATTTTTATGTACCCGAAAATTCTAGTAACTAGATTTCTTCATTCACAGTTTGAGAGTTGAGAGAAGAAGAAGAAGTTTACGAAATGAATAAATCTAATAGCATTCGTAATATTAATTCTTCCTCTTTGATAAATAACATTAATTTATTTATCAATGATTTTCGAAATGTGATTACCAAAGAGGATTTACAATTACTGTTGGAGTCAAGGAACATGTTCATGAACGCTGGAGTAAAGGAGTTTAAAAAAACAACATATGGAGAACATATTAATTTATGTACATTTTCTTATGATAATATAGAAACCTGTGCATGCTTTCATTATGTAAATCAGCAACATCGAGTCAAACAACTAATTTCATCATATAACGAAATTAAAAAATAAAGAAAAAAGAAAACTGAACATCTCTCCCCCTTCTTTGAATACAATTTTATTTTTCAAGGGTGGGTATGGTATAACAACAGGTTTCACATTTTTTGTTTTCATGAAAGGTGTATAAATGTAATGTGGCATTTAGATGTACCTTCAGTTTAAAATAAACACTCAAACTATTTTCATCGGAGGAGAACACAAACTCAAAATGATCTCGGAGAAAATTGAAGAATTTTTAAAAGAGTATGGAAACGAAATCTTTAAGGAACACGTTACGAAATTGAAGACATTTCAAACATATTTCAAAGACGTGGAAGCCACTCCGGTAGTTCGTTCCAAGTATGGGGAACACCTATCATACTGCGCCTGGGCCTATGACGATTGCAAAGTTGGACCTGACACCTGCAGATGCATGCATGTTGAGAAGAGAGAACAAGATGCCTTAAAATTAATGGATCGATATATTAATTTATTTAAAAGACTTAATAAAAACTAAATTTTTATGAGAATAAACTCTGACTTTTATTTCACATGTATTTTTTTTCTCTATTTAAAAGGGTAGGGTGGGTGACACCTTCAAATTATACAACAAAATATATCATTACATGTTTAGCCAAGTTAATTGAATCTACTTTCCACCAATTAAAACACACAAGCAGGCCTGGGTAGACACGAGCCACACACACGATCTTACAAATTCATAGATCAACAGGTAAGCAAGTCTCACAACAACCCTCGCTAGAAATTTCTTGGCACAAGCTACACACAAGCATAAGAACATTTCCCATCCACCACCACCACACGAGTCGGCCAGGTACAAACCGTTGAGGCACAAGCCACACGATCTCACAAATTCATAGATCAACAGGTAAGCAAGTCTCACAACAACCCTCGCTAGAAATTTCTTGGCACAAGCATGAGAACTCACCCCATCTACCACCACACGATCTCACAAATTCTCACGCATGACAACAGAAACAAAACCGTTACAAGGTATTACACGTTTATACAAGTTAAATAACTGGGGTGACTTACACACACACCTGCTATCCTAATTGAATCACATTAACACAAGCCGGATACGCACAATAACTAACCCTAATAAATTCTTACGCATTATGCCTCATCCCTCCCTCCTTCACAAATTCTCACAAATTCCTTATGTCTCATCCCTCCCTCCTTCACAAAATCCCACAAATTCCCATGCTTGAACACACACACCTTATCCCTTTAACCCCTCCCAATCAGTTTCTCACGCTTAACAACACACAAAACTGCACATGATCATGCATGCGTAAAATAATGAGGGGGAGGATCTTACCCTAAACCCCTTCCCCTAATAATTAATTGATTTTTTATGCTAATTAGGACACCTGCGCCCCCCTCGCGCGCAGTCATGCGTGACTAATGACCCTCCGCACCCCTCGTGCGCAGTCATGCGTGACTAATGACCCCCCCACCCCCTACCAAACTGGCCGAGAACCCGCAAATCCTTTCTACTTATTAGACGTGTAAAAACTAATATAAATATAAATTCTGAAGTGGATTCAGGCATTATTAGCTGAGTTGTGAACTTTTTGTTTACAAATTTACAATTGAGTATGCAAATGTATTCGCCTTCTAAAAACTAATATAAGTACAAATTCTGCCGTGGATACATGCATTATTAGCTGAGATGTGAACTTTTTGTTTACAAATTTACAATTGAGTATGCAAATGTATTAGCCGTGTAAAAACCAATATAAATATAAATTCTGAAGTGGATTCAGGCATTATTAGCTGAGTTGTGAACTTTTTGTTTACAAATTTACAATTGAGTATGCAAATGTATTAGCCTTCTAAAAACTAATATAAGTACAAATTCTGCCGTGGATACATACATTATTAGCTGAGTTTTGAACTTTTTGTTTACAAATTTACAATTGAGTATGCAAATGTATAAGACGTGTAAAAACTAATCTATATATATAACAAGAAAGGAAGCTAACTTCGGCACGCCGAAGTTTGTATACCCTTGCAGATTGGTTTTGATGTTTATATTATAGATTTAAATGCTGAAAACACACACAAAACAGAGTTTCATTACATTTTACCTATACTTATTATGTTTACATTTTGACAGTTACAGTTTTACATTCCCAGCTTTACATTTTCTCTACATTTACCGATCGTTTATATGGCAGCTATATGATATAGTTGTCCGATTTTCATAAAATTTATACCAAAATTCTAGAATAATAAAATAAGCTTATATCTAAAAGTAGATAAGAATATGTTGAAAAACAACGAAGTTATAATTTTTTTCCTATTCATTTTTTGTCTAAAATTTTTCAGATAGTTCCTATGGCAGCTATAGGATATAGTCATTTGATTTTCATTAAATTAAATACGAAATTAGAAATTAATACAAGATGACCATATCTCAAAAAAGATAAAAATTCGTTATAAAACAAAGAAGTTGTAATTTTTTTCTATTAATTTCCGGATCGTTCCTATGGCAGCTATATGATATAGTCGTCCGATTTTCATAAAATTTTTACCAAAATTCAAAAATAATATAAAATGGTCATATCTAAAAAATGGTGCAAAACTATTGAAAAACAGAAAAGTTATAATTTTTTTTCTAAAAATTTATTGAACATTTGTATGGCAGCTATATGATATAGTCGTCCGATCCGGCCCGTTCCGACATATATAGCAGTGAGAGTATATAGAAGACTATATGCAAAGTTTCAACCAGATAGCTTTAAAACTGAGGGACTAGTTTGCGTAGAAACGAACAGACGGACGGACAGACGGACAGACGGACATGGCTAGATCGACTCGGCTGTTGATACTGATCAAGAATATATATACTTTATAGGGTCGGAAAGGTCTCCTTCACTGCGTTGCAAACTTCTGGCTGAAATTATAATACCCTGCAAGGGTATAAAAATGGAGACAAAAAATGTTAGGGATCAAATCACAAGAGAACGGCTGGGCCGATTTGGCTCAATTTTTTTTCAGTAATTGCCAGAAGAAGGTTATAGCATAAGAAAATTTTGGAAAGTCCTTCCGGAAAGGTCGCTAGCGGCTCAACAGATGGACACACTGTTGTATGTAAAATTCTGAAACACCCTACAAAGATCATAGCTGCGTTGAAATTGTGTATCAATGAACTCGGTAAAAAAATATTTAAACAAAAAAATCGAGCTAACGAAGCATTACCAAAGTGAGCTTAAACAATTGGAAGTAATGCCTGCTGTTAGACGATCAAATCTTGGGCGGCGTTCTCGCAATGCAATAAATAATCAGAATTTCCTTAATAGTCGGTCGCAAGAGGAACGTACAGAAATAAATGCATCGATACGTGCCCAAATGGCACAGCTTCGCGCTGCACAAAGACCACTTCAAGCCCGACAAAATAATAGAGGAAGACGAGCCGCAAATGAAAACTTGAATCGCGCTGCATTCGCATACAATCCTGAAACATCCTACAAGGATCTTACCTGCGTTGTTATTGGTTCATTATCTGTTGTATGTCAGCATTGTAATGCATTGAAGTTTCGGTTGGAAACCCCCGGCTTATGCTGTACAGGTGGCAAAATTAAATTGCCCGTTTTGGCTCATCCACCAGAGCCTTTGTACTCGCTACTATATGGAAACTCAGCCCAATCAAACAGTTTCCTGAAGCTTGCACAAAAATATAACGGATGCTTTCAAATGACGTCTTTTGGAGCCGAGGTTGTTCAACAATCAGGCTACAATCCAAGTTATAAGGTAATGGCGTCTCTTTATTATCACATTTTTTCAAAATTGCATCCCAACATTCAGATTCAAGGGCAAATTCGCCACCGAGCGGGCGCTTTGTTATCACCACAAAACAAAGATCATAAATTCCTTCAGATCTATTTCATTGGTGATTCGGAAGTTGAACTAAATCACCGCTGTGCAATTTTTACTGCAACTAAACGTGAAATTATTCAACAATTGCAAAACCTTCTCCATGAGCATAATGAATTGGTCAGATTGTTTAAAACCGCATTGGATATAATGCATTATGACGAACATAAAATCATTATCAGCGCTGACAAAAGACCCACTGGTAGCCATGCAAGACAATTTAATGCTCCCACTATCAATGAAGTCGCAGTGGTGATTGTTGGCGAGAATGTTGAATCACGCGATATTGTTCTTAAGCGTCGGGATAATGGCCAATTGCAGCGAGTTTATGAGACTCATCGGTCTTATGATGCTCTTCAATACCCGTTGATGTTCTGTCGTGGAGAAGATGGTTATCACTTCAACATAAAGATGGTCAATCCAACGACAGGTTTGTTTAAAAGTCATCACGTCTTTTTAATTCTACAACTGAGTTTGAATTCAAATTTTAGGAGAAGAAACGAATAAGAAGGTTAGCTGTATGAATTTTTATGCGTATCGATTGATGATTCGACTTGATGTTGACAATCATCTGTTAAGATACCGCCGTTTGTTTCAACAGTACTGTGTCGACATGTACGTCAAAGTAGAAACGGAACGTCTCAATTTCATTCGTTTTAATCAGTCGAAGTTGCGCTCAGACGAGTACATCCACTTGCGTGACGCCATCGCTACTGAAGGACACGCGGGCAACATCGGTTTTTTGACCATTCTCCCAGCTACTTATTTTGGAAGCCCGCGCCATATGCATGAGTATGCTCAAGATGCGATGACGTATGTCCGGAATTACGGACGCCCGGATTTATTCATCACCTTCACATGCAATCCGAAATGGCCCGAAATTACCAATTTGTTGCTTTCAGGACAAACATCCAGCGATCAACCTGACATCACTGCACGAGTAAATACATGGACCAAATGGTGGACGATATATTGAACAGAGAACGCAGGACAACTTCTAATTTCACTCTTGGCATTAACGAAGATATGTACAACAAAGCATTAATACGGATCGAGGACATGTGCAAGTTATCCAACCCGATATCCCGGCCGCCTTACCCATTTGATAAACAATTTTGTTTATAAACAATTCTTAGCTGGGAACCTTTCAACCAGTCTTCCCACGAGAACTCATTATCTTCCACACTTCAGTGGACAATTGCACCGCAGTCCTTCTTACATAAACAGAAGCTCACAGAAGCTCTTTTTATTAACAGGCCGCCTTACCCATTTCATATACAATTTTGTTTACAAACAATTCTTAGCTGGGAACCGTTCAACCAGCCTTCCTTCTTGAATAAACAGAAGCTCACAGAAGCTCTTTTTAATTAACGCCGCGCGGTCCTTCCACCATAAACAAAGCTGAGTCCAGCTTATGATAATACAAATATCCGCCGAGCCAAGGCATTGAAGATTAATCAGTTTAATTAAATTTCGTAAATCAAGATGACCAATTGCATCACCCAATTGTCCGATTCTCTTGAATCGAACTCTTTAAACAGATCCCTAATTCTCTTAAGCAGAGGTTAGCTCACAGGCAAATTACACTAGATCAGTCAGTCGGTTTTGAGTCGGTTTTGAGTCGGTTTTGAGTCGGTTCTTGGCACAGTATTCGGTCCGTTCAAAAATAAGTTAATCAGTAAAATAAAAATAAATGTTAAGGATAAGTGTAACAAAGTGAAGTCAAAATAAAAAATAAAAATTATTTTTTTAAAATATTTCACGACAATCATATTTAATTGGCGCCCAACGTGGGGCCGCACTAAAGCAGTTCAAATAAAAAGCTTTAAAATAAATAACAAACAGTTTTAAAGTGAAAAAGAACAAGTGCGGTCTAGTAAAAACCCAAAGGAGGAAATTAATAAATGAAATAATCCCCCTATAAGTTACAACAATCCGCTAATTAATTATTTATATAATAAACCTGCTGTTTAACAAAAAAATTTAAACGGAATACCGAATACTATTTGTGCAACTAAAATTAAAACGGAATTGCCAAATACAATTTTTTAAGCAACAATTAAAACTGACGTGCTGAATAAAAATGGTTTAACAAAAGTTAAAGCTAAAGTTTCAAAAATATCCTGTTTGATAAAATTTTAACGGGAGTGCCAAATACAACAACAACTATACTACGACAAACATTAATAATAAATGAGCTGAGTACAACCCAGTACATTCACAACCATCATAAAAACTGAAGGAAGAGCTGAGGGCATTCCCTCGCTAAATACTATAAAGAAGGACGACAACAAGAAAAACTACATCAAGAAGGACGACAACAAGAAGAACTACATCAAGAAGGACGACAACAAGAAGGAAGAGTTCAATAAGGCAATCAGTGAGCTGTTTCTAATATATTTAATAATTATTTTAAACATAAATAGTTACACATAATAAAAACAAGGTGGAAGTAGAAGATTTAATAAACGAATTTAATAGAGTTCTCACAATGTCACAACCACCTCCCGCAACGGCTTCTAGCAGCCAAGGTAACATCAATGTTAGTGATTTAATTACAACAAGAAAGGAAGCTAACTTCGGCAAGCCGAAGTTTATATACCCTTGCAGATTGGTTTCGATGTTTATATTATAGATTTAAATGCTGAAAACACTCACAAAGCAGAGTTTCATTACATTTTACCTATACTTATTATGTTTACAGTTTGACAGTTACATTCCCAGCCTTACATTTTCTCTACATCTACCGATCGCTCCTATGGCAGCTATATGATATAGTTGTCCGATTTTTATGAAATTTATACCATAATTCTAGAATAATAAAAAAAGCTTATATCTCAGAGTAGATAAACATACGTTGGAAAACAACGAAGCTATAATTTTTTTTCCTATTTATTTCTCGATCGTTCCTATGGCAGCTATATCATATAGTCGTCCGATTTTCATAAAATTTTTACCAAAATTCTAAAATAATATAAAATAGCCATATCTATAAAATGGTGCACAAATGTTGAAAAACAGCAAAGTTATAATTTTTTTTCTACAAATATATCGAACATTTGTATGGCAGCTATATGATATAGTCGTCCGATCCGGCCCGTTCCGACATATATAGCAGTGAGAGCATATAGAAGACTATATGCAAAGTTTCATTCAGATAGCTTTAAAACTGAGGGACTAGATTGCGTAGAAACAGACAGACGGACAGACGGACAGACAGCCAGACGGACAGACGGACATGGCTAGATCGACTCGGCTGTTGATGCTGATCAAGAATATATATACTTTATAGGGTCGGAAACGTCTCCTTCACTGCGTTGCAAACTTCTGACTGAAATTATAATACCCTGCAAGGGTATAAAAATTGTAAACAATGAATTAAATCCACTGAAGGATGAGATCGTTAGATTGAAATCCCAATTGAATCATAATGTAAAAAAGGTTGAAGATTATCAGATAGAACCACATGAGCCAAGTATTAAATGTGAAACGTCCTTTGAAATTATAAAATCAGTGAGAGAATTCAAGGGTGAAGAAGATAAGTATGTAAGTTGGAGGGAGTCAGCAGAAATTGCCATGGGGCAATATGTTAGGGGAAGCGAACGATATTTTTCAGCATTATCTATTCTAAGGAATAAAATAACCGGAACAGCAAACGATGCCCTAACTCATAATGGTACAGTTCTAAATTTCGATGCCATAATGGGAAGACTAGACTTTGTCTTTAGTGACAAACGTCCAGTCCATATTATTGAACAAGACTTAGGAGTACTAAGTCAAGGCAAACTTTCCATAATGGAATATTATGGATTAATAAATAGAAAGTTAACTCTTCTAATCAATAAAACCATTATGATTTATGGCAGGAATAAACCTATAACTGCTGAAATGAATGAAAAACATAGAAAGACGGCATTAAGGGTGTTTATAATATAATTTCAGATGTAATATTCTCAATGAATCCACCCGATTTACCTAATGCCATGGTGATAGTTCAAGAATTAGAGAGCAATAATTTGAGAGCACAATTCGCAAATAATTACTCAACTTCACAGCGAAAGACTAGTAAGACAAATCTGTTTGGTCATCAAAATCCTAATTATAAACCCAAGCAAAACTATAATAACAATCATAATACAAATTTAAGGAATAATAACAACTTCCGATTTTACCAGCAAGATAACCCAAATAAAAATAACTATAATCAAAATAAAAATCACAATTGGAATCAGGGTAGACAGAATCATTTCCATAATAATAATCAATATCAATGGAACTCGTATAAACCTCAACAACCTAAACCGGAACCAATGGAGGTTGACGAATCTCTACAGGTCCAAAACAAGCCAAGATGCCAGGGTTATAATAATTACAACAATAATAATTATAACCATAACAAAAAGGCTGATGCTCACGTAACTCAAATCAACCACAAAATAGAAGGGAACCTACAGGTACGGTTAACCAACCGGCTAATAAAATCATGCGACTAAATAACATTGAAGAGGACCATTTTTTAGGCCAGACACCGGAGTAGGACTACCCTACTTAATACGGTATGATGCTAAACTAAATAAAGAACTCAAAATATTAATTGACACAGGTGCAACCTCGTGCTATATCAGAACGGGGATTTATAATAACAAAAACGAACTTCCGATCTATAAAAGAGTATCTACGGTTAATGGATATTCAATAATTAAATTTTACCACATGGTAACTATATTTAATACGCGTTACACATTTTATGAAATTGATGGGTTAAATTCTGACTTATTGATAGGCTACAATTTATTGAAGAAAATTGGAGCCGTAATTGACACAGAAGAAGGGGTAATTAAATATGGGGATAAAGAAGAGAAACTGATTTATGACAAGGACAGTTCAGTTAACCAACTTTCCTTAACTGAGGAAAAACACATTCTTCCACTGAAAGAATTTCTTATACAAAAATACTTTGATGAAAAAGCCCAAATCAGAACTGAGTCTGTGGAGGCAAATCAAAGCATAAAAAGTTTGGGATCAAAAAATCCTGAACACGCCGTCGTGGAATTATCCGACAATCAAGAATTAAACAATTTGAGTGAACCAATTTCAAATCAAAGAAAAGATTTGGAAAACGAGATAATAAATATTATCAATAAAGAGCACTCTAAAATAAACATGCAAATTCCTTTCAGGACAGACATTCGCGGTGAAATAAATACCGAAAACGATAGAGCTATTTATAGCAAGCAGTATCCCTATGCCTTATCGGCTTCAGACTTTGTAAACTCTGAAGCTATTCGCATGTTAAAAGAAGAAATTATAAGACCAAGTAAAAGTCCTTATAATTCACCAGTTTTAGTGGTACCAAAAAAGGGTTTAAATGAAGATGGTACTCCAAAACTCAGATTAGTCATAGACTATAAAAAACTTAATGAAAACACTATTCCGGATAGATACCCAATGCAAGATCCTTCGGTGATCTTGTCAAACCTTGGAAAAGCTAAATACTTTTCCACAATCGACTTGGAATCTGGATTTCACCAGATTCTCATGAAAGAAACTGACATTGAGAAAACATCATTTTCTATAAATAATGGAAAATATGAATTCCTCAGAATGCCATTTGGGTTAACTAACGCCCCAAGAATATTCCAACGTGCAATGGACGATATTTTGAGAGAACAAGTAGGTAAAACTTGTCATGTTTATATGGATGACATTATTGTATTTTCAAAATCAATTGAACAACATTATAGAGACATAATCGTCATAATAAAAATATTGCTGAACGCAAACATGAAAATTTCAATTGAAAAATCAAAGTTCTTCAAACTAGAAACCACATTTCTAGGATACGTTGTATCACATAATGTAATAAAAACTGATCCCGAAAAAATATCTACAATTGTAAAATATCCAATCCCTAAAAACATTCGTGAACTTAGGAGCTTCTTAGGCCTTACTGGCTATTACAGAAAGTTTGTACAAAACTACGCAAAAATAGCCAAACCCTTAACAAAATATTTGGAAGGTCAAAATGGAAAAGTATCCAAGAACATGTCCCGTAAAACTTTAATACAGTTGGACGATTCAGCTGTAAGAGCTTTTAACGAGCTCAAAGATAATTTAATTGCGCAAATTGAATTGATTCAACCAGATTACAATAAAAAATTTACTTTAACCACCGATGCGTCAGATTTAGCTATTGGTGCGGTTCTTTCACAGGAAGGGAAACCTATTACCTTCATTTCCAAAACTCTTACAAAAGCCGAGCAAATATATGCTACTAATAAAAAATAACTCTTAGCAATAGTTTGGGCTTTTAAAAATTTGCGAAATTACTTATATGGTGTTAACAACATCGAAATTTATACGGATCACCAACCACTTTCTTTTTCCATCTCTCAAAAAAATCCAAATATTGAAATGAAAAGATGGTATTCATTTATTGAAAGTTATTCACCAAAAATAATTTACAAACCAGGTTCTACAAATGTAGTCGCAGACGCGTTATCGAGGATTCAAATTAATAACTTAACAGATAGCAATGATTCGGTCTCAGATCAAAACACTCAGCATTCAGCAGAGAGTAGTTTTGAGAATGCTATACAAGAAACCCGAAAACCCTTAAACCAGTTTAAGCAACAATTGTTATTAACAACGGGGAGGTATACAATACATGAGTCGATCAAAATATTCGAAAACACCAGGCATATTATTGAATTCGATACCACGGAAAATTTGGTATCATTCTTACAAGAATACATTCCTCCAAATGTAACAGTTGGTATCCACTGTACTTTAGAGGACTTCTATAAAATTCAAAATCCTCTTAAGGAAAAATTCACTAATAAATTCTTGTACACTAAAGTATTCGTCCAAGATGTCGAAAACCCTGAAGACAGAGCCATTATAATTGAGGAAACTCATTGTAGAGCACACAGGGGATTAGACGAAAATTACAAGCAAATCAACAGATTATACTATTGGCCAAATTTAAATAAAAAACTCCAAGAATATATAAAGAACTGTTCTATTTGCAATAGTAACAAATATAATAGACACCCTGTTTTAATTCCTATTGGTCAGGCACCTATCCCAACCAAAGAAGGAGAAAATCTGCATATTGACATTTATTACGCTCAAGGTTTAATATTCATAACTTGTATTGATTCATATTCTAAATACCTAGTTGTAAAAGAAATTCAAAACAAACTCAACATAGAAACCAAGATTTCGGAAATTCTGCAACAATTTCCACTTGCAAAAACTTTGATGATAGATAATGAACCTAGTTTCACATCATCACAATTTAAATCTTTCGCACAAAGATACGGTATTAATTTACATTTTGCGGATCCCCGCCATAGTACGTCCAATGGACAAATCGAAAGAGCTCATTCAACTCTTACAGAGATTGCTCGTTGCATTAAGGATGAACTCAATTTGCTTGATTATTCTGAAATCATAATCAGAGCGGCTCAGAAATACAACTTGACTATACATTCAGTCACTAACCAACGTCCGTTTGATATTTTATATAATAAAATCGAACATGATAAAATTCCGCAGATATTAAAACAGACACAAGAGAAAATGCTAGATTCTCACAATAAAGGCAGAAAGGAGAAAGACTATCTCGTAGGAGAAGTCATTTATGAAAAAAAACACGGGGAAAGGAACAAACTTAAAGCAAGATATAAAAAACAGGTCGTTAAAGAGAATTTACACAATAAAGTTATCATAAATAATAGAAATCGTACGATTCACAAAGATAACATCAAATTTTAATTACAGAAAATGCATTCAATAATATACGTATTGTTGATGATATCCACCACCAATTCCGAAATAACGGACTATACTGACCATGATTTTTTTCTCTACAAGGATACTAAGGATATTCTTATTTATGAATCTTACGCCGATCTTTTTCATATAACTAATTTAAGTTTATATAAGAACATAATTAATCTTGAATCTAAACACTTAAACATAAACAATCGGATTTCACAATGGGAAAATTCCTATGATTTAGATATGATAAAAATTTTGCTTTCACAAATTTCACCCAGTAGAGCAAAAAGAGGAATCAATGAATTAGGAACAATTTGGAAATGGATAGCAGGGACACCCGATCACGATGATTTTATAACAGTCCAAAATAAAATTAATGATTTAATTCAAAATAATAACAATCAATTTGTTATTAATTCAAAATTATTTAAAGAAATAAAAACTCTATCTGAAAATCTTCAAACAGTATTTTCAAACCAAGAATTT
Source organism: Drosophila kikkawai (assembly GCF_030179895.1). Classification (NCBI taxonomy): domain Eukaryota; kingdom Metazoa; phylum Arthropoda; class Insecta; order Diptera; family Drosophilidae; genus Drosophila; species Drosophila kikkawai. Next base: position 26,413 of record NW_027222748.1, read on the forward strand.
CCACTTAGAAGGCATCGACTTCGTTTGCTTACCTACGATCTAACGAATTTAGTGGATACAATTACATTGGCAAAAATAGACGTTTTCAACACTAAAATTTTAAATGCTGAAGATATACAAGAAATTTTCAAACACGAACATAAACCTGTTGTAATCACTGATATATTGGATATATCCGAATTTAAAATTGCACTATACTTAGATTTAATTATTATATATATTAAATACCCTGTTATAATTAACCGTTGCCAAGTATACAACGCCAGATCCATCACACACGATGACGGAAACCTATTAATTGATAATCAGGTCGCTAAGTGTAACAATAAGTATTATGTAATCTCCAATTTTAAATCAGAACTATTTAATAATTATGGCACTTTAAATCCACAGAGTACTTGTTTTACAAAACTACTAAATGGAGAAAAATCTCTATGTAATAAAATCAGAGAACATAATAAAAAATTTGAGATCATCCAAGAAGGAGCCATTTTTATAAATGGTCATTATATTGTAAATGATACTCATTTGTATGGATCATTTTTAATAACGTTTAACAGTACTACTGTAATTAATAATATATCCTACACTAATCTGGACCGAAAGATACTGGAATATGTAACTGCCAAACAATACAATGATTTTTTAGTATCCGAATATCTTATGTCAAATGATTCAGAACTTAAATTTGATAACATCAATATGATAAACCCTTTGATTCAAATTAAACAAACTCAGATCCCAGTAACCTTAATACTGATCATATTAACTTTGTTATATTTAATTATCTCGCTATTAATTAAATTCAGAAAATATCTAAAATGCAAACCACGAAAGGGTCATTTTGAAGTAAATCAAGAAAACAATTTGTCCGACAATACAAATACCATGGAAGATGAAATTATAGTCGAATTGACCAATCATCTTCATTCAACTTATCCATCAGTTCCAACGAATCGGGACGATCCAATTTAGGATGGGGGGAGTTATCCAACCCGATATCCCGGCCGCCTTACCCATTTGATAAACAATTTTGTTTATAAACAATTCTTAGCTGGGAACCTTTCAACCAGTCTTCCCACGAGAACTCATTATCTTCCACACTTCAGTGGACAATTGCACCGCAGTCCTTCTTACATAAACAGAAGCTCACAGAAGCTCTTTTTATTAACAGGCCGCCTTACCCATTTCATATACAATTTTGTTTACAAACAATTCTTAGCTGGGAACCGTTCAACCAGCCTTCCTTCTTGAATAAACAGAAGCTCACAGAAGCTCTTTTTAATTAACGCCGCGCGGTCCTTCCACCATAAACAAAGCTGAGTCCAGCTTATGATAATACAAATATCCGCCGAGCCAAGGCATTGAAGATTAATCAGTTTAATTAAATTTCGTAAATCAAGATGACCAATTGCATCACCCAATTGTCCGATTCTCTTGAATCGAACTCTTTAAACAGATCCCTAATTCTCTTAAGCAGAGGTTAGCTCACAGGCAAATTACACTAGATCAGTCAGTCGGTTTTGAGTCGGTTTTGAGTCGGTTTTGAGTCGGTTCTTGGCACAGTATTCGGTCCGTTCAAAAATAAGTTAATCAGTAAAATAAAAATAAATGTTAAGGATAAGTGTAACAAAGTGAAGTCAAAATAAAAAATAAAAATTATTTTTTTAAAATATTTCACGACAATCATATTTAATTTGCATGCTCATGTGCGGCAGTCTACTATCGACATTGGGAATGCCAGCGCCAAATCGTTCAGTTCACGATACTTTCAATCGAGAATTTCAACGGGAGCAACACTACAATCAGGATGACCTGGCCCAAAGAGTTCGAACAAATGTCGCGTTTTTGAATGCCGAGCAAAAGAAAGTGTACGATTCAATAATGAAGGTTGTTGACGATGAAACGGGAGGCTTATATTTTATCGATGCTCCTGACATTCGTCATTTCGTTAATTCTTGCAACGATTCGATCTAGATGTCAAATAGCGTTGGCTGTTGCATCATCTGGCATTGCTGCTACATTGTTGGAAGGCGGTCGAACTGCACATTCCGCTTTAAAGATTCCCATGAATCTTCTGACGGTTGACCAGCCAACGTGCACGATCAGCAAGAATTCAGCCTCAGCAAAATTGATGCGAGAATGCAAAATCTCATCATTTGGGATGAATGCACGATGGCGCATAAACGAGCTTTGGAGGCAGTTGACCGAACGATAAAGGATTTACGAGGTGATTCGAAACTATTTGGTGGGGCTTTAATATTGCTGTCCGGAGATTTTCGTCAAACGCTTCCCGTCATTCCGAAATCTACGGCTTCCGATGAAGTAAATGCATGCCTAAAATCGTCCTCTTTGTGGCGATATGTCAAGAAGTTTAAATTGACCACGAACATGAGAGTCGCATTGCAGAATGACCCATCCGCTGCTGAACTCTCGAGACAACTGCTGGCGCTCGGCAATGGTGAAATTCCTGTTGATGTTTCGACTGGACTAATATCGTTCCCAGCAAATTTTTGCGAGTTCACATCATCAAAAGAGGAACTCATCACAAAGGTGTTTCCCGACATAGCACAAAATTATACAAATCT